>NW_026539236.1:0-92500 GCF_027791375.1 Indicator indicator
GTGTGTGTGTGACGATGGGATGTGTGTGTGTGTGCCATGGGATGTTGTGTGTGTGCCATGGGATGTGTGGTGTGTGTGCCATGGGATGTGTGTGTGTGTGCCATGGGATGTTGTGTGTGTGCCATGGGATGTGTGTGTGTGTGCCAGGGGATGTGTGTGTGTGGTGCCATGGGATGTGTTGTGTGTGCCAGGGGATGTGTGTGTGTGTGCCATGGGATGTGTGTGTGTGCCATGGGATGTGTGTGTGTGTGCCATGGGATGTGTGTGTGTGTGCCATGGGATGTGTGTGTGTGTGCCAGGGGATGTGTGTGTGTGCCAGGGATGTGTGTGTGTGCCAGGGGATGTGTGTGTGTGCCAGGGATGTGTGTGTGTGTGCCATGGGATGTGTGTGTGTGTGCCAGGGGATGTGTGTGTGTGTGCCAGGGGATGTGTGTGTGTGTGCCATGGGATGTGTGTGTGTGCCAGGGATGTGTGTGTGTGCCATGGGATGTGTGTGTGTGCCATGGGATGTGTGTGTGTGCCATGGGATGTGTGTGTGTGCCAGGATGTGTGTGTGTGCCATGGGATGTGTGTGTGTGCCATGGGGATGTGTGTGTGTGTGCCATGGGATGTGTGTGTGTGTGCCATGGGATGTGTGTGTGTGCCATGGGATGTGTGTGTGTGTGCCAGGGATGTGTGTGTGTGCCATGGGATGTGTGTGTGTGCCATGGGATGTGTGTGTGTGTGCCAGGGGATGTGTGTGTGTGTGCCAGGGGATGTGTGTGTGTGTGCCATGGGATGTGTGTGTGTGTGCCATGGGATGTGTGTGTGTGCCAGGGATGTGTGTGTGTGTGCCAGGGGATGTGTGTGTGTGTGCCATGGGATGTGTGTGTGTGCCAGGGGATGTGTGTGTGTGTGCCAGGTGTGGTGTGCATGTGTGTGTGTGTGCCAGGGATGTGTGTGTGTGCCATGGGATGTGTGTGTGTGCCAGGGATGTGTGTGTGCCATGGGATGTGTGTGTGTGCCATGGGATGTGTGTGTGTGTGCCATGGGATGTGTGTGTGTGCCATGGGATGTGTGTGTGTGCCATGGGATGTGTGTGTGTGTGCCATGGGATGTGTGTGTGTGTGCCATGGGATGTGTGTGTGTGCCATGGGATGTGTGTGTGTGCCATGGGATGTGTGTGTGTGCCATGGGATGTGTGTGTGTGTGCCATGGGATGTGTGTGTGTGTGCCATGGGATGTGTGTGTGTGCCATGGGATGTGTGTGTGTGTGCCATGGGATGTGTGTGTGTGTGCCATGGGATGTGTGTGTGTGCCATGGATGTGTTGTGCCATGGGATGTGTGTGTGTGCCATGGGATGTGTGTGTGTGTGCCATGGGATGTGTGTGTGTGTGCCATGGGATGTGTGTGTGTGTGCCATGGGATGTGTGTGTGTGTGCCATGGGATGTGTGTGTGTGCCAGGGATGTGTGTGTGTGTGCCATGGGATGTGTGTGTGTGCCATGGGATGTGTGTGTGTGCCAGGGGATGTGTGTGTGTGCCATGGGATGTGTGTGTGTGCCATGGGATGTGTGTGTGTGTGCCAGGGATGTGTGTGTGTGTGCCATGGGATGTGTGTGTGTGCCATGGGATGTGTGTGTGTGTGCCATGGGATGTGTGTGTGTGTGCCATGGGATGTGTGTGTGTGCCATGGGATGTGTGTGTGTGTGCCATGGGATGTGTGTGTGTGCCATGGGATGTGTGTGTGTGTGCCAGGGGATGTGTGTGTGTGCATGGTTGTGTGTGTGTGCCATGGGATGTGTGTGTGTGCCAGGGGATGTGTGTGTGTGTGCCATGGGATGTGTGTGTGTGCCATGGGATGTGTGTGTGTGCCAGGGGATGTGTGTGTGTGTGCCAGGGGATGTGTGTGTGTGCCATGGGATGTGTGTGTGTGCCAGGGATGTGTGTGTGTGTGCCATGGATGTGTGTGTGTGCCAGGGTGTGTGCTGTGTGTGTGCCATGGGATGTGTGTGTGTGTGCCATGGGGATGTGTGTGCTGGATGTGTGTGGTGCCAGGGATGTGTGTGTGTGTGCCAGGGGATGTGTGTGTGTGTGCCATGGGATGTGTGTGTGTGTGCCATGGGGATGTGGTGTGTGCATGGGATGTGTGTGTGTGTGCCATGGGATGTGTGTGTGTGCCAGGGGATGTGTGTGTGTCAGGGATGTGTGTGTGTGCCATGGGATGTGGTGTGTGTGCCATGGGATGTGTGTGTGTGGCCAGGGGATGTGTGTGTGTGTCAGGGATGTGTGTGTGATGGGTGTGTGTGTTGCCAGGGGATGTGTGTGTGTGCCAGGGGATGTGTGTGTGTGTGCCATGGGATGTGTGTGTGTGTCCATGGGATGTGTGTGTGTGCCATGGGGTGTGTGTGTGCCAGGATGTGTGTGCAGGGAGCTGTGTGTGCCATGGGATGTGTGTGTGCCAGGGGATGTGTGTGTGTGCCAGGGGAGCTGTGTGTGTGCCATGGGATGTGTGTGTGCCAGGGGATCAGTGTGTGTGCCAGGGGAGCAGTGTGTGTGCCAGGGGAGCTGTGTGTGTGCCATGGGATGTGTGTGTGCCAGGGGATGTGTGTGTGTGCCAGGGGAGCTGTGTGTGTGCCATGGGATGTGTGTGTGCCAGGGGATCAGTGTGTGTGCCAGGGGAGCTGTGTGTGTGCCAGGGGATGTGTGTGTGTGCCAGGGGAGCAGTGTGTGTGCCAGGGGAGCTGTGTGTGCCATGGGGCACTTGAAAGTTCTCCTTTGAAAGCTGCTCCAGCCCTGGAGATGCTGCTGGGGTGGTTGGGTCGGAGCTGGGCATCCCCTGAGGCACTCAGCTCCTTCTGGGTCACCCATGCTGCCCTGCACCCATGCCACGGAGGGGTCCCTGTGTGCCAGGGCCCACAAACAAGCTGGGCAGGGGGAAGCACTCTGCAAGGGTCATGGTCCCAGGGCAGCCCCTCCCCAGGGAACTGGGGTGGGTGTCCTGCCAGGCTGGTGGGGGCAGGAGAAGGTGCCCCCAGACCTTGCTCTGCACCACCGGGAGGAGATGATCCCTCTGGAACTGGGACCAGTGTCCTCCCGGGGGGGATGGGAGGTCCATGAGGAGGACCCTCCCCAACACCCTGCTGTGCTCCTCAGGGAGGAGATGATTTCCCCTGGAGACTCCTGCCAGCAGCCCTCTGAAGCTGGCGGCAGGTTTGTCCCCAGCAGCCTCCAGCGCTTGGGTCCGGCACCCTGCCCCTCCCCCATCCCCTTCCCCCCGGCTTGCCGTGCTCGCGGGCACAGCTGGCGCCTCCAGATGTTGCTGAGCTTGCTGGAGCCAGGCTGCTCAGCGCACAGCTGCTCCCTGCTCGCCTGGCGGTTGCTCCGCAGAGATTGTGTCTGCTCGGCTCTTCCCCTCCAATCTCCGGCCCGCAGCTTGCCCTGCCCAGCCCCACCCCAGCCCACCCCAGCCCACTCTACCCACCCCTGACCAGCCCTGCCGAGCCCACCCCTCTTCAGCCCAACCCACTCCACCCAGCCCAGCCCACTCCAGCCCACTCCAGCCCAGCCCAACCCACTCCACCCCACTCCACCCAGCCCAGCCTCCTCTACCCACCCTGACCAGCCCTGCCGAGCCCACCCCTCTTCAGCCCAGCCCACCCCAGCCTACCCCAGCCCTGCCCTGCCCACCCCTGCCCAGCCCAGCCCACCCCAGCTCACTCCACACCACCCCAGCCCTGCCCAGCCCATGGCTGGACCCACCCCAGGTGAGGTTGTTTGGGGCTGTGAGCATCCTGCTCTGGCTGCAGCTGTCCCTGCTGAGTGCAGGGGGGTTGGGACTGGGTGACCTTTAGAGGTCCCCTCCCCCCCCCAAACCAGCCTCTGAGCCTCTCTGATGATCTGTGGGGAGCAGTGGAGCAGAGCCCAATGCCAAATGAAGGTGCAGAGCCTTGGACTTGGCCTGGGCTGCAGTGTAGGGACAGACACAGCTCCTGTGCTCCCCCACAGCACCCCAGGATGCTCCAGGATGCTCCAGCCTCTACCAGCCTCTGCATCTACTCCCCTTCCCTCCCTTCCCCTCCCCTCCCCTCCCTTCCCCTCCCCTCCCCTCCCCTCCCCTCCTCTCCCCTTCCCTCCCCTCCCCTTCCTTCCCCCTCCCCTCCCCTCCTCTCTCCCCTCCCCTCCCCTCCCTTCCCCTCCCTTCCCCTCCCCTCCCCCTCCTCTCCCCTTCCCTCCCCTCCCCTCCCAACCCAGTTCCCCTCCCCTCCTCTCCCCTTCCCTCCCCTCCCCTCCCCTCCCTTCCCCTCCCTTCCCCTCCCCTCCCCTCCTCTCCCCTTCCCTCCCCTCCCCTCCCCTCCCTTCCCCTCCCTTCCCCCTCCCCTCCCCCTCCCTCTCCCCTTCCCTCCCCTCACCTTCCTTCCCCTCCCCCCCCTCCTCTCCCCTCCCCTCCCCTCCCTTCCCCTCCCTTCCCCTCCCCTCCCCTCCTCTCCCCTTCCCTCCCCTCCCTCCCTCCAACCCAGTTCCCCTCCCCTCCTCTCCCCTTCCCTCCCCTCCCCTCCCCTCCCTTCCCCTCCCTTCCCCTCCCCTCCCCTCCTCTCCCCTTCCCTCCCCTCCCCTCCCAACCCAGTTCCCCATGGATACAGCACAATCTGGGAGCCTCCAGATCTGGCAGACACCATCACCATGCCCACCCCAAGGGGCAACCCCCCACAAGGACCTCTGCCAGCCCTGTCCTCCTGGGCCCATCCCCCCCTGCCCACCCCTCCCTGCTCTTTCAGCCCTCCTTAACCTCACCAGCCAGGGCCAGACAACGCACTGCCCACACTTTGGGAGCTCCCCCTGCCCCCAGCACCTCACCTCTCGGTGCTCAGCTGGCTCCCTGTGCCCTGCCAGGCTGCCTTGCCCCCTTGCATTGATGTAATCATAGAATCAGAGAATTGTCAGGGTTGGAAGGGACCTCAAGGCTCAGCCAGTCCCAACCCCCTGCCATGGGCAGGGACACCTCACACCACAGCAGGTTGCTCACAGCCACATCCAGCCTGGCTGCAAAAACCTCCAGGGATGAGGCTTCCACCACCTCCCTGGGCAACCTCTGCCAGTCTCTCACCACCCTCATGGGGAAGAATTTCTTCCTAACATCCAATCTAAATCTCCCCACTTCCAATTTTGTTCCACCCCCCCAGTCCTATCACTCCCTGACACCCTCAAAAGTCCCTCCCCAGCTTTCTTGGAGCCCCCTGCAGATCCTGGAAGGCCACAAGAATGTCTCCTGGGAGCCTTCTCCTCTCCAGACTGCACAACCCCAACTCTCTCAGGCTGTCTCCAGAGCAGAGCAGCTCCAGCCCTCTGCTCATCCTCATGGCCCTTCTCTGGACACCTTCCAGCACCTTCCAGATCCTTCCTGGAACAGAGGCTCCAGAACTGGATGCAGTACTCCAGGTGTGGTCTGAGCAGAGTGGAGCAGAGGGGGAGAATCCCCTCCCTGGCCCTGCTGGCCACACTTCTCTTGCTGCAGCCCAGGCTCTGCTTGGCTCTCTGGGCTGCAAGTGCTCACTGCTGGCTCCTGCTGAGCTTCTCATCCCCCAGCACCCCCAAGGCCTTTTCCTGGGGGCTGCTCTCCAGCCAGTCCCTGCCCAGCCTGGATTTGTGCTTGGGATTGCTCTGCCCCAGCTGCAGGACCTTGCACTTGGTCTTGTTGAACCTCATGAGGTTGTCCTGTGCTCAGCTCTGCAGCCTGTCCAGGTGCCTCTGGATGGATCCCTTCCCTCCAGCCTGTCCAGGTCCCTCTGGATGGATCCCTTCCCTCCAGCCTGTCCAGGTCCCTCTGGATGGATCCCTTCCCTCCAGCCTGTCTGCTGCACCACACAGCTTGGTGTCATCAGCAAACCTGCTGAGGGTGCACTCAATGCCACTGTCCATGGCACCAACAAAGATGTTGAACAAGCCTGGTCCCAGCACTGATCCCTGAGGGACTCCACTTGTCCCTGGCCTCCACTGGGACATGGAGCCACTGACAGCCACTCTCTGGGTGAGGCCATCAAGCCAGTTCTGTATCCATCTCGTGGTCCACCCCCCATGGCTTTGGGGAGGCAAATGGAGGAGCTGGGTGGTGGCAGTGGGCTGGAAGGAAGCTGGCAGCAGCATTTGTTTTTTTTTTTCTTGTGTGCTGAGCAGGTGCAGCTGACAATTAACTCTCTCTTCCCAGCCTCTTCATTCAGCTCCTCGAGGTTATCTGGGCAAACCCCCAAAGGGAATGTTCACTGAAGGAGCCCTCCAGTGGTTCTGCAGGGCTCTCCCCTGCTCCCTTCCCTGGGAGGGAACAGCTCAGGAGAGGAGTGAAAGGATTAGGGGGGAGGGGGGGAGGGGAAGGAGCTCATCCTCCTCCCCCTCCTCCTCCTCCTCCTCCTTCTTCTTCTCCCTTTAGCCACCCCCTTCTCCCCCCCTCCTCCTCCACAGGCACGTTTCCAACCCCAGATTTGTGCTGGGAGGCTGAAGCAGCAGAAGTTGCTGTGGTGGAAAGTAGGTGACACTGAGGCACGTTTGAGCCTGGAGCTGAGGATGTGGTGCTCCCTCCCAACCCAGCCTGCAGGGACCCCATCATCACCCTCCCCCCAACCCTCCTGGTACCCTCCCCCCAACCCTCCTGGTACCCTCCCCTCAACCCTCCTGGTACCCTCCCCCCAACCCTCCTGGTACCCTCCCCTCAACCCTCCTTGTACCCTCCCCCCAACCCTCCTGGTACCCTCCCCCCAGTCCTCTTGACACCCTCCCCCCAACCCTCCTTGGTACCCTCCCCCCAGTCCTCTTGACACCCTCCCCCCAACCCTCCTGATACCCTTCCCCCAGTCCTCTTGACACCCTCCCCCCAACCCTCCTTGGTACCCTCCCCCCAGTCCTCTTGACACCCTCCCCCCAACCCTCCTTGGTACCCTCCCCCCAGTCCTCTTGACACCCTCCCCCCAACCCTCCTTGGTACCCTCCCCCCAGTCCTCTTGACACCCTCCCCCCAACCCTCCTGGTACCCTCCCCCCAACCCTCCTTGGTACCCTCCCCCCAGTCCTCTTGACACCCTCCCCCCAACCCTCCTGGTACCCTCCCCCCAACCCTCCTTGGTACCCTTCCCCCAGTCCTCTTGACACCCTCCCCCCAACCCTCCTGGTACCCTCCCCCCAGTCCTCTTGACACCCTCCCCCCAACCCTCCTGGTACCCTCCCCCCAACCCTCCTTGGTACCCTCCCCCCAGTCCTCTTGACACCCTCCCCCCAACCCTCCTGATACCCTCCCCCCAACCCTCCTGGTACCCTCCCCCCAGCCCTCCTGGTACCCTCCCCCCCACCTCCCCACTCCCAAAACCCAAGGGGCAGAGTGGGAGGGAGGGATGGCAACTCCTCCCCCATCACCACATCCCCTCTGCCACCCTCCCTCCTTCCCTCCTTCCCTCCCTTCTCTCTTTCCTTCCCTGCCACTTCCAACACCCTGCAGCCCTCAGCCTGGAGGTGCTGGGGACTGCTCCACAGGAACTTGTTCCCCAGCTCCATGCTGGTGCCCAGAGCAATGCAGACAGCAGCAGACTGCACCCTCCTGGCCCAAATGCTCCTCCCCAGCATCAGCCTCACCACTCCCTGCTGGAGCAGAAAGTCCTTTTTCACCCTTCTCTCCTCCTCTGCCCACCGCAGACTCTGCTCCCCTCAAACGAAGCCTGCAGACCCTGGGCCCCACTGGGGGCTGCAGCTCAAAGCCAAGCTTCAAGCAGACCTGAACTTGGCTCCATGCCATGCAGTGCTAGGAAGCCACCAGCACCATGCTTGGCCAGCTGGCCCTTCACTTGTGGTGCCCTGCTCCAGGCCATGGCCATGTCACCACCAGGACACCCTCACCATGGTGGGACAGAGACTCTTGGCTCTCACTTCAAGCATGGACAGCCACCAGGATGGGGACAAGCATCCCAATGCAGAGGTTGTCCTCCCGCCATCAGATCTGGGATCCCACAGCATTCCCAGATTCCTTCACATTCAATGAAGAGCTCTGCAGTGCTAGAAAGCCACCAGCATCATGCTTGGCCAGCTGGTCCTTCACTTGTGGTCCTTTCCAACTCAGAAAATCACCCTCCAAGCCCAGCTGGAGAGGAGAGAGGAGAGAGGGGAGAAAGGAGAGGGGAGAGGGGAGAGGGGAGAGGGAAGAGGGGAGAAAGCAGAAAGGAGAGAGAAGAAAGGAGAGGGGAGAGGGGAGAGGGGAGAAAGGAGAAAGGAGAGGGGAGGGGGGAGAAAGGAGAGGGGAGGGGGGAGAAAGGAGAGGGGAGGGGGGAGAAAGAAGAGAGGGGAGGGGTGAGAAAGGAGAAAGGAGAGGGGAGGGGGGAGAAAGGAGAAAGGAGAGGGGAGACAGGAGAAAGGAGAGGGGAGAGGGGAGAAAGGAGAAAGGAGAGGGGAGAGGGGAGGGGGAGAAGGGAGAAAGGAGAGGGGAGAAGAGAGAGGGGAGAAGGGAGAGGGGAAAGGGGAGAAAGTAGAAGGAAGAGGGGAGAAAGGAGAAAGGAGAGGGGAGAGGGGAGAAGGGAGAGGGGAGAGGGGAGAAGGGAGAGGGGAGAGGGGAGAAGGGAGAGGGGAGAAGGGAGAGGGGAAAGGGGAGAAAGGAGAAAGGAGAGGGGAGAGGGGAGAAGGGAGAGGGGAGAGGGGAGAAGGGAGAAGGGAGAGGGGTCTCTCCGCAGCCCAGGGTGGAACCTGAGCTGTGGAGGGGAGCAGGCAGGCAGAGTGTCCCCAGGGGAAGTGGCCAGGGCAGCTTGGCAGGGTGGCAGGAGCAGGTGGCAGCAGCGTGGGGACAGCTCTGCCCAGTGATGGACGAGCTCTGGCTCACATCTCTTCTTCCTCAGCTCTTCCTGGAGAAGGGACAAGGGGAGAGAGATTTATGAGGAGATGTGGCTGGGGGGGTGCTGCCTGGGCCCCAGAACTGCTGTGTGGGCAAGGAGGAAAGGTGCTCAGCAAGGGCACAGCCACAGGACCCACTCTCTGCTGACCTGCAGCTGCTCTGCTGCAAGGTGCCCTCCAGCGGAGTCCCCACAGGGGAGGCTCTTCTTCAGCCTCTCCCTGAGGCTTTTGGGGTGTCCCCCAGCTGGTCCTGACCTCCTTGCTCCATCCAACCAGGGAGGCTGTGCATGGCCAGGGGGTTGGGGAGGTGCTGCTGCAGACCACTGTGTGCCCCAGGCAGGACAGCTCTGTTTGCCTGCAGACTAGCAGAGAATCACAGAATGGGTTGGGTGGGAAGGGACCTCAAAGCTCAGCCAGTTCCAACCCCCCTGCCATGGGCAGGGACACCTCCCAGCAGCCCAAGATCCTCAGGGTCTCATCCAGCCTGGCCCTGAACACCTCCAGGCAGGAGGCAGCCACAGCCTCCCTGGGCAACCTGTGCCAGTGTCTGCCAACCCTCACTCTTAACAATTTCTTCCTCCAGTCTCCATCTCCCCTCTCCCACCTCAAAGCCATTGTCCCTCCTCCTGGCACTCCCAGCCCTTGTCCAAAGTCCCTCCCCAGCTCTCCTGGAGCCCCTTCAGGTCCTGGAAGGTTGCTCTGAGGTCTCCCTGGAGCCTTCTCCAGGCTGAACAAGCCCAACTCTCCCAGCCTGTCCCATAAGGGGAGGCTCTCCAGCCCTCTGCTCAGCTTCCTGACCCTCCCCTGGACCCTCTCCAGCAGTCCCTGTCCTTGTGCTGAGAGCTCCAGAGCTGGCCATGGACACAGGTGGGGGTCTGATGAGAGCAGGGTAGAGGGAGGAGACAAACATGAGGCACAGGAGGATCCCAAGGAGAAGAGGAGGCCAAAGACAATTCCCTGCCTGTGCCCAGACCTCAAGGCACCTGAGGGGTTGCTTCTGAGTGCCATGGTGCAGCTGGGTTGGTGCTGCCAGGGCATGGAGGTGACATTCTGCCTGCCCTGGGATGCTCTGGGCTGCACTGGCAGCTTCTCAGCTGCTGGACTTGAAGGTTGCTCTAAGGTCTCCTTGGAGCCTTCTCTTCTCCAGGCTGCACCAACTCCCCCAGCCTGTCCCCAGAGGGGAGGGTCTCCACCCTCTGACCATCTTGGTGGCCCTCCTAAGGAAGCAGGGGGTTGTTTGGGTGGCATCACTGCCAGTCCTGTCCCTTCCCTGCCCGTCCTGTCCCCTCCCTGCCCCTCTCCCCACCCCAGCCCACACAGAGCCCTTGACCCAGGAGGGGACACCTTAGGTCACCCAGGGGTTTATTGCAGGGCTGTGCCAGGGCTGATGTGGAGCAGGGCTGTGCCAGGGATGCTCTTGGAGCTCCTCTCCTCCCTCTCTTGTCCCCTTCCCAGTTCTCCTTCCCAGAGCCTTCCTTACACCTTCCTCATTAGCCTCCTCCCAGCACTATCTGGGTCACCCTCCCCTGCCATTCCCCCAGACACTCACAGGCTGAGAGAAGGCCACAGACAGCAACCTGGCAGCCAGCAACCTGGCAGCCAGCACCTTCATCATCCCCCAGCACCTTCATCATCCCCCAGCACCTTCATCATCCCCCCCAGCACCTTTGCCATCCCCCCAGCACCTTCACCATCCCCCAGCACCTTCACCATCCCCCAGCACCTTCATCATCCTCCCAGCACCTTCACCATCCCCCCAGCACCTTCACCATCCCCCCAGCACCTTAATCATCCTCCCAGCACCTTCACCATCCCCCCAGCACCTTCACCATCCCCCCAGCACCTTCATCATCCTCCCAGCACCTTCATCATCCTCCCAGCACCTTCATTATCCCCCAGCACCTTCATCATCCTCCCAGCACCTTCATCATCCCCCAGCACCTTCATCATCCTCCCAGCACCTTCACCATCCCCCCAGCACCTTCATCATCCTCCCAGCACCTTCATCATCCCCCCAGCACCTTCATCATCCCCCAGCACCTTCATTATCCCCCAGCACCTTCATCATCCCCCAGCACCTTCATCATCCTCCCAGCACCTTCATTATCCCCCAGCACCTTCATTATCCCCCAGCACCTTCATCATCCTCCCAGCACCTTCACCATCCCCCCAGCACCTTCACCATCCTCCCAGCACCTTCACCATCCCCCCAGCACCTTCACCACCACCCCAACACCTTCACCACCACCCCAACACTTCCACCAACACCCCAACACCTCCTCCACCACCACCCCAACACCTCCACCACCACCCCAACACCTCCACCACCATCCCAACACCTCCACCACCACCCCAACACCTCCACCACCATCCCAACACCTCCACCACCATCCCAACACCTCCACCACCACCCCAACACCTTCACCATCACCTGAAAACCTGGGAAACCTCTGCCTCTGTGAACATCTCTTTGCCTTTCTCACCCTCTCCTCCTCCTCAGGTCCCTCAAGATGACCTGGGCACCTGGGCTCCTGGGAAAGGCAGGCAGGCAGGGCTGCAGAGAGGGGCAGCTGGAATCACTGAGCAAAATCCCCCCAAAAGGGCTTGGGGTTCACCACACTCCTGAGTGAGGGAAGGCTGCAAAGTCAGGAAAAGCCTTGGAAGGTGAGGTGGGGACCTTAGCCTGGGGGGTTGGGCTCTGCTCCCTAGTCTGAGGTGACAGGAGGAGAGGGAATGGCCTGGAATTGTGCCAGAGGAGAGTTAGGTTGGAGATGAGGAACAATTTCTTTGCTGTCAGGGTGGTCAGGGATTGGCACAGGCTGCCCAGGGAGGTGGTGGAGTCCCCATGCTTGGAGGTGTTCAAGGACCCTGTGGCCATGGCACTTGGGGCCAGGGTTTGGTGGTCATGGGGGGGGTTGGACTGGATGATCCCAGAGACCTTTTCCAACCCAAACCATTCCCTGATGCTGTGGTGAGATGCTCTGGAACATGGTCCTTGCTGCAGAGCTCCAGGTTCTAAATGGGAAATGGCATGGCCAAAGGCAGGAGGGAGCTCAGCCTGGCACTGCCCACCTCGGCCTCCTGGGGTCCTGATCACAGGCAAGAGCAGACCTGAGCCTCACTGAGGAAGAAACCAACAGCAAATGGCAGCATCTGGCATGGGCTGAGCTCTTCCCCTCCCACCAGCTGGCACAGGGCAATGCAGGAGAGTGAGCAGAGCACTGCAGGAGTGGTGAACAGAGCACTGCAGGAGTGGTGAGCAGAGCACTGCAGGAGTGGTGAACAGAGCACTGCAGGAGTGGTGAGCAGAGCACTGCAGGAGTGGGCAGCAGAGCACTGCAGGAGTGGTGAGCAGAGCACTGCAGGAGTGGTGAGCAGAGCACTGCAGGAGTGGTGAGCAGAGCACTGCAGGAGTGGTGAGCAGAGCACTGCAGGAGTGGGCAGCAGAGCACTGCAGGAGTGGTGAGCAGAGCACTGCAGGAGTGGTGAACAGAGCACTGCAGGAGTGGTGAGCAGAGCACTGCAGGAGTGGGCAGCAGAGCACTGCAGGAGTGGGCAGCAGAGCACTGCAGGAGTGGTGAGCAGAGCACTGCAGGAGTGGCCAGCAGAGCACTGCAGGAGTGGTGAACAGAGCACTGCAGGAGTGGTGAGCAGAGCACTGCAGGAGTGGTGAGCAGAGCACTGCAGGAGTGGGCAGCAGAGCACTGCAGGAGTGGTGAGGAGAGCACTGCAGGAGTGGTGAGCAGAGCACTGCAGGAGTGGTGAGCAGAGCACTGCAGGAGTGGTGAACAGAGCACTGCAGGAGTGGTGAGCAGAGCACTGCAGGAGTGGGCAGCAGAGCACTGCAGGAGTGGTGAGGAGAGCACTGCAGGAGTGGTGAGCAGAGCACTGCAGGAGTGGTGAGCAGAGCACTGCAGGAGTGGTGAACAGAGCACTGCAGGAGTGGGCAGCAGAGCACTGCAGGAGTGGTGAGCAGAGCACTGCAGGAGTGGTGAACAGAGCACTGCAGGAGTGGTGAGCAGAGCACTGCAGGAGTGGTGAGCAGAGCACTGCAGGAGTGGGCAGCAGAGCACTGCAGGAGTGGTGAGCAGAGCACTGCAGGAGTGGTGAACAGAGCACTGCAGGAGTGGTGAGCAGAGCACTGCAGGAGTGGTGAACAGAGCACTGCAGGAGTGGTGAGCAGAGCACTGCAGGAGTGGTGAGCAGAGCACTGCAGGAGTGGTGAACAGAGCACTGCAGGAGTGGTGAACAGAGCACTGCAGGAGTGGTGAGCAGAGCACTGCAGGAGTGGTGAGCAGAGCACTGCAGGAGTGGGCAGCAGAGCACTGCAGGAGTGGTGAGCAGAGCACTGCAGGAGTGGTGAGCAGAGCACTGCAGGAGTGGCCAGCAGAGCACTGCAGGAGTGGTGAGCAGAGCACTGCAGGAGTGGTGCAGCAGAGCACTGCAGGAGTGGTGAGCAGAGCACTGCAGGAGTGGTGAGCAGAGCACTGCAGGAGTGGTGAGCAGAGCACTGCAGGAGTGGTGAGCAGAGCACTGCAGGAGTGGTGAACAGAGCACTGCAGGAGTGGGCAGCAGAGCACTGCAGGAGTGGTGAGCAGAGCACTGCAGGAGTGGTGAGCAGAGCACTGCAGGAGTGGCCAGCAGAGCACTGCAGGAGTGGTGAGCAGAGCACTGCAGGAGTGGTGAGCAGAGCACTGCAGGAGTGGGCAGCAGAGCACTGCAGGAGTGGTGCAGCAGAGCACTGCAGGAGTGGTGAGCAGAGCACTGCAGGAGTGGTGAGCAGAGCACTGCAGGAGGGGTGAGCAGAGCACTGCAGGAGTGGTGACAGAGCACTGCAGGAGTGGGCAGCAGAGCACTGCAGGAGTGGTGAGCAGAGCACTGCAGGAGTGGTGAGCAGAGCACTGCAGGAGTGGTGAGCAGAGCACTGCAGGAGTGGTGAGCAGAGCACTGCAGGAGTGGTGAACAGAGCACTGCAGGAGTGGTGAGCAGAGCACTGCAGGAGTGGTGAGCAGAGCACTGCAGGAGTGGCCAGCAGAGCACTGCAGGAGTGGTGAGCAGAGCACTGCAGGAGTGGTGAGCAGAGCACTGCAGGAGTGGGCAGCAGAGCACTGCAGGAGTGGTGAGCAGAGCACTGCAGGAGTGGGCAGCAGAGCACTGCAGGAGTGGTGAGCAGAGCACTGCAGGAGTGGTGAGCAGAGCACTGCAGGAGTGGGCAGCAGAGCAGTGCAGGAGTGGCCAGCAGAGCACTGCAGGAGTGGTGAACAGAGCACTGCAGGAGTGGTGAGCAGAGCACTGCAGGTGTGGGCAGCAGAGCAGTGCAGGAGTGGCCAGCAGAGCACTGCAGGAGTGGTGAACAGAGCACTGCAGGAGTGGTGAACAGAGCACTGCAGGAGTGGTGAACAGAGCACTGCAGGAGTGGTGAGCAGAGCACTGCAGGAGTGGTGAACAGAGCACTGCAGGAGTGGGCAGCAGAGCACTGCAGGAGTGGTGAGCAGAGCACTGCAGGAGTGGTGAGCAGAGCACTGCAGGAGTGGGCAGCAGAGCACTGCAGGAGTGGCCAGCAGAGCACTGCAGGAGTGGGCAGCAGAGCACTGCAGGAGTGGCCAGCAGAGCACTGCAGGAGTGGGCAGCAGAGCACTGCAGGAGTGGTGAGCAGAGCACTGCAGGAGTGGGCAGCAGAGCACTGCAGGAGTGGTGAGCAGAGCACTGCAGGAGTGGGCAGCAGAGCACTGCAGGAGTGGTGAGCAGAGCACTGCAGGAGTGGTGAGCAGAGCACTGCAGGAGTGGTGAACAGAGCACTGCAGGAGTGGTGAGCAGAGCACTGCAGGAGTGGTGAACAGAGCACTGCAGGAGTGGTGAGCAGAGCACTGCAGGAGTGGCCAGCAGAGCACTGCAGGAGTGGTGAACAGAGCACTGCAGGAGTGGTGAACAGAGCACTGCAGGAGTGGTGAGCAGAGCACTGCAGGAGTGGGCAGCAGAGCACTGCAGGAGTGGTGAGCAGAGCACTGCAGGAGTGGTGAACAGAGCACTGCAGGAGTGGTGAGCAGAGCACTGCAGGAGTGGTGAGCAGAGCACTGCAGGAGTGGTGAGCAGAGCACTGCAGGAGTGGGCAGCAGAGCACTGCAGGAGTGGTGAACAGAGCACTGCAGGAGTGGTGAGCAGAGCACTGCAGGAGTGGGCAGCAGAGCACTGCAGGAGTGGTGAACAGAGCACTGCAGGAGTGGTGAGCAGAGCACTGCAGGAGTGGTGAGCAGAGCACTGCAGGAGTGGTGAACAGAGCACTGCAGGAGTGGTGAGCAGAGCACTGCAGGAGTGGGCAGCAGAGCACTGCAGGAGTGGGCAGCAGAGCACTGCAGGAGTGGGCAGCAGGCTCTGTGTGGCTCTGACTGGGCATTCCCCCTGCCCTTGGGCTGCCTGGGCACAGAGGAAAGCCTCCAACCACAGCCAAGGCAGGGGCTGGAGCCTCCAAAGGCTGGCACAGTGCCATCAGGTGCTGGCACACCCTGAACAGCAAACTGGAGGTGGTTCCTCCCCAGAGGGCCAGGCTGGGTTTGTCCCAGCTCCAGCAGGGGCTCAGCCTCCTCCCACAGCTGCTTTCAGCCTGCTGGCACCCAGCTGGACATTGAAGTTGTCTTGTGCTGCCCTGGGAGCCATCCTGCTGCCCTCTCCTGCCCACCCTGAGCCCTGAGAAGGGCAGGGGATGGAGCAAGCTCACAGCCTGCCTGCCTGAGCTGGGAGTCACAGGACTGTGGCACTGGTGAGACTGGGACAGACCTCCCAGGTCACTGCCTCCACCCCCACACTCCCAAGTCTGGTGCTGAGCTCTGTTCCTCAGCACCACAGCTCCACAGGTCCCCTCCCAGGGATGGAGGCCCTGGACAGCCTGGGCCAGGCCTTGGCCAAGCCTCAAGGGGAAGAAATTGTTCCTCATGGCCAAGCTGAACCTCCCCAGGGGCAACCTGAGGCTGTTCCTCTCGTCCTTGGGACAAGAGGCTGAGCCCCACCTGGCTCCAGGCTCCTCTCAGGGGGCAATGAGCTCTGCCCTCAGCCTCCTCTTCTCCAGGCTGCTGACCTCAGGTCCCCCAGCCCTGCTCCCCAGACCCTTCCCCAGCTTCCTTGACCTTTTCTGGCCCCACTCCAGCACCCCAGGGTCCTTCTTGCACCCTGGGGTTTTGCTCTCCCCTCCTCTCCCCCCTCCCTTTCTCTAAAGGTTGAGCAGAAATCAACCTCAAGGGGAAATGAGAGAGAAAACCTCAAGCCCTGGCTGGACCCCTAGGCTGTGCCCACCCTGGGGTGGGGCTGGCACTGCCCTCCTGCCTGCCTGTGCCCCAGCTGCCCCTTGGCCCCAGGGCTGCCTGCATTCCCCTTCCTGCACTGCCCTGGGAAGCCCTGGGCAGGAGGTTGGTGCTCCTGACGTTGGCATCAGGGCTGCTGTGGTGCCAGCTGGGGAAGCCCTTCCTGCCCTCCCACCATCCCATGCCTTCCTCAGCCTTCTCTGGGCCACAGCTTGGGGGTGCCATTCTCTGGGGGTGCCATTCTCTGGGTGCCATTCTCCTGGGGGTGCCATTCTCTGGGTGCCATTCTCTGGGTGCCATTCTCTGGGGGTGCCATTCTCTGGGTGCCATTCTCTGGGTGCCATTCTCCTGGGGGTGCCATTCTCCTGGGGGTGCCATTCTCTGGGTGCCATTCTCTGGGTGCCATTCTCTTGGGGGTGCCATTCTCCTGGGGGTGCCATTCTCTGGGTGCCATTCTCTGGGTGCCATTCTCTGGGTGCCATTCTCCTGGGGGTGCCATTCTCTGGGTGCCATTCTCTGGGTGCCATTCTCTGGGGGGTGCCATTCTCCTGGGGGTGCCATTCTCTGGGTGCCATTCTCTGGGTGCCATTCTCCTGGGGGTGCCATTCTCCTGGGGGTGCCATTCTCTGGGTGCCATTCTCTTGGGGGTGCCATTCTCCTGGGGGTGCCATTCTCTGGGTGCCATTCTCTGGGTGCCATTCTCTGGGGGTGCCATTCTCTGGGGGTGCCATTCTCTGGGTGCCATTCTCTGGGTGCCATTCTCTGGGGGTGCCATTCTCTGGGTGCCATTCTCTGGGTGCCATTCTCCTGGGGGTGCCATTCTCTGGGTGCCATTCTCTGGGTGCCATTCTCTGGGGGGTGCCATTCTCCTGGGGGTGCCATTCTCTGGGTGCCATTCTCTTGGGGGTGCCATTCTCCTGGGGGTGCCATTCTCTGGGTGCCATTCTCTGGGTGCCATTCTCTGGGGGGTGCCATTCTCTGGGGGTGCCATTCTCTGGGTGCCATTCTCTGGGTGCCATTCTCTGGGGGTGCCATTCTCTGGGTGCCATTCTCTGGGTGCCATTCTCTGGGGGGTGCCATTCTCTGGGGGTGCCATTCTCTGGGTGCCATTCTCTGGGTGCCATTCTCTGGGTGCCATTCTCTTGGGGGTGCCATTCTCTGGGGGGTGCCATTCTCTGGGTGCCATTCTCTGGGTGCCATTCTCTTGGGGGTGCCATTCTCTTGGGGGTGCCATTCTCCTGGGGGCACACCAACCCCTTAGGTACCAGGAGTAGGTAGCTCATCCACCCTGCTCCCTTTTTGCCCCCTGAGCTGGGCACAGCACTTTGCCATGGGCACAGCAGACCTGGGGGCACACCAACCCCTTGTGTGCTGGGCATGGGCACCTCACCCACCCTGCTCCCTTTGCCTCCATCCCAGGTGCTTTACCATGGGCACAGCACATTCAGGGGCACACCAGGTACCAGGTACCTCACCCACCCTGCTCCCCTTGCCCCCTGACCTGGGCACAGCACTGTGCCATGGGCACAGCAGACTTGGGGGCACACTTGGGGTCCAGCTCAGCCCAGTGCCACCCCAGTGCCACCCACTGGTGTTGCTGGTGTGCAGAAGCAGCTGGACCAGATGTGCCACCCCTACACAGGGTCCAGCTCAGCCCAGTCCCCCCCAATGCCACCCTAGTGCCACCCACTGGTGTGCAGGAGCAGCTGGAGCAGCTTTGCCCTCACCACTCAGGGTCCAGCTCAGCCCAGTGCCCCCTCAGTGCCACCCACTGGTGTCACTGGTGTGCAGGAGCAGCTGGAGCAGCTCTGCCTTCCCCACTCAGGGTCCAGCTCAGCCCAGTGCCCCCCCCAGTGCCACCCACTGGTGTCACTGGTGTGCAGGAGCAGCTGGAGCAGCTCTGCCTTCCCCAGTCAGGGTCCAGCTCAGCCCAATGTCCCCCTAATGCCCCCCAGTGCCACCCACTGGTGTCACTGGTGTGCAGGAGCAGCTGGGGCAGCTCTGCCTTCCCCAGCCCTTGGCACACAGCTGGGCAAATCCTTGGGGGTCCCAGGGGCATCCAGCAGCCCAGGTGCCCAGAGGGGCTGTGGGGGTGCCCGGGAGGGGCCTGCAGGGGGTTCCTGCTCCATCATTTGCCTCCTGGAGCTGCTGAGCTCCTCCTCCCCAGCAGCATTTTGGCACTGGCAGGCCATGGGTTGTGCCTCCAGGAGCAGACAGTGCCCCTGCCCCGGAGCACGGGGAGGGGGGCACCTGCCTGGGCACTCCAGCTGCAGTGGGCACTGCAGGCTGGCACTTTAATACCAGCCTGAGGATGAGAGGGATAAAAATAGCCCCTCCAAGAGCTGCCTCCCACTCCCCACCCCTCCCCCCTCAGCCCAGGAGGTTATTTTTAAGCTGTCACCTCCTCAGTGACTTTCACAAACAGCCTCTGAGCCACCCTGGTGCCAGGCAGGAGCTGGGTGAGGCTGTGCCCAGCAGCTGCCCAGCCCTGCCTGACCTTTCTTGCTCTGGCTATGGACAGCAGAGATCCTGATCTCACCACCCAGCTGCCCCCTGCCAGCCCCTGGGGCTGGGCCACAGCCTCCCACACCTGCTTGGCTTCTCCTGTGGCCCCCACTCAGGGCACCCCAGCCCTGGGCTCCTGCTCCCACATCCCTCTCAATCCTGCCTCAGCATTGTCCCCAGCCCTGATCCCCAGCCTCTCCTGGGCTTCCCAAACCTCACCCTGATCCCCAGCTTCTCCTGGGCTTCCCAAACCTCACCCTGATCCCCAGCCTCTCCTGGGCTTCCCAAACCTCACCCTGATTCCCAGCCTCTCCTGGGCTTCCCAAACCTCACCCTGATCCCCAGCCTCTCCTGGGCTTCCCAAACCCTTCCCTGGTGCCCCAGCTCCAGTCTGTGACCTCCTGCACCTCTCCCCCTTCCCCAGCCCTGATTCCCAGCCTCTCCTGGGCTTCCCAAACCCCACCCTGAACTTCCTGCCTCTACATCCTTCTGCCTCCTGCCTCAACACCTTCCCCAACCCTGATCCCCATCTTCTCCTGGGCTCCCCAAACCCCTCCCTGGTGCCCCAATTCTTCATGGGGTCTAACCCATGACCTCCTGCACCTCTCCCCTTTCTCCAATCCAAATCAAATCCTCTCCTGGACTTCCCAAACCCCACCCCATCTCCTCACAAGGTCCAACCTGTGATCTCCTGCACCTCTCTCCCTTCCTCAAACCTAATCCACATCCTTTCCTGGCTTCCCAAACCCTACCCTGCTGTTCCAGCTCTTCACAGGGTCCAACCCATGATCTCCTGCACCTCTCTCCCTTCCCCAACCCTAATCCTCATCTTCTCCTGGGTACCCCAGACCTCACCATGGTGCTCTATCTCCTCACAGGGTCCAACCCATGACCTCCTGCACCTCTCCCCCTTCCCCATCCCTACTTCCCCATCCTCCCCTGGACTTCCCAACCCCCACCCTGGTGCTCCATCTCCTCACAGGGTCCACAGCTCATGATCTCCTGCTCCTCTCCCTCCCCCAGCATGTGGAGAATCACCTCCAGAACCTCCTGATCTTCCTCTTGGCCTCCAGTTCCCATAGAGGCTCTGTCTCCCCAAGCCCCCCTTGTGTGGTGCCATCTCCCTGGCACAGCTTTGCCCATGATCTCCTGCACCTCTGCCCCTTCCCCAGGGCCTGGAGAACCATCTTCAGAATCTCCTGATCTTCATCTTCCTCTTGCTCTCCAACTACTTCAGTAGCTCTGTCTCCCCAGACTCCCCTCCCCTTGCCTGGTGCCATCTCCCTGGCATGGTTTTGCCCAGTTCCAGGCTCTGGGTTCCAGAATTAGCCCAAACAGCTCCTCTGGAGCTGAGCAGGAGCCAATTAACCTAATTAAAGCAGCCTCTGGCTCATTATCCCTCAGCAGTTCATGAGGCTGCAGGACCCTGCCCACAGCCTGCTGGGGTGGGTGCCCACAGAGAGCCCCCAGACTGTGCACCCCCTGGGTCTGAGGGGCCCAGGGACACTGTCCTGGGGGGAATCTGGGGAGCAGAGAGGCTGGGTGCCCATGGTGGGGGTGAGTCTGCCCCCTGCATCAGCCAGGTGCTGGCATGGGGGTGCTGGTGGTGCCAGCAGGAGTGGGAGGAAGGGGGATGCCCACGGAGGATGCACCCAGGCAAGGGTTTGTCTGCCGTGGTGCCAACTGTGCCAGAAGCCCTGGCAAGTGGGGCCTGGCAGTGTGACACATCCTGGGTGAGGAGGAGCTCTTTCCTGGTGCCAGAGCAGGAGCTGGTGGGCACTGTGGCAGCAGCCTGCAGGGTAACGACAAGGCAGGCAGAGGAGGAGGAGGAGGAGGAGGAGGAGGAAGAGGTCTGTCTGCACAGGTGCCTGTCAGCAGGGTGGTGGCACTCATGCCACCTCATTAGCCAACTTGCCAGGCTATAATGAGAACAAATGAGAGGCCAGGGGGTGCAGGGCTGGGCTGTGCCATCCAGGCCCTGTCCTGTGTGCTGGCTCTGGCCCAGCCCCCTCAGAGAGCTGCTGGCTGCCCTCCTGGGGCATGGCAGGAGCACTGCAGTGGCTCAGCCCCACTGTGCCAAGGAGCCTTGGCATCAGGGCAGAGCTTGCCTGCCCCCTCCCCACACCCTCCTGCAGCAACCTGCATCCAACAAGGCACTGGGTGCACCCTCCTGGCAGCCCCTGGCCCAGCCCCAGGCCCTTTGCCCCTTCCCCAAGGCCTTTTGGGAGCTGAACCTCTGAGTTCCATTACTCCAAGCACCTCCTGAAGCGAGGTCCTGCCCTGTCCTGCCCTCTGCCCACAGCCCAGCTCATTGCACAGAGGGCAGCTGCAGGGGCCAGGTGGCTCTGCCCACACAGGCTGAGCCCCCAGCTGTCCTCTCAGGGTGGCAGAGGTTGGGAGGGACCTCTGAAGACCTTCAAGTCCAGCAGCTGAGAAGCTGCCAGTGCAGCCCAGAGCATCCCAGGGCAGGCAGAATGTCACCTCCATGCCCTGGCAGCACCAACCCAGCTGCACCATGGCACTCAGAAGCAACCCCTCAGGTGCCTTGAGGTCTGGGCACAGGCAGGGAATTGTCTTTGGCCTCCTCTTCTCCTTGGGATCCTCCTGTGCCTCATGTTTGTCTCCTCCCTCTACCCTGCTCTCATCAGACCCCCACCTGTGTCCATGGCCAGCTCTGGAGCTCTCAGCACAAGGACAGGGACTGCTGGAGAGGGTCCAGGGGAGGGTCAGGAAGCTGATCAGAGGGCTGGAGAGCCTCCCCTATGGGACAGGCTGGGAGAGTTGGGCTTGTTCAGCCTGGAGAAGGCTCCAGGGAGACCTCAGAGCAACCTTCCAGGACCTGAAGGGGCTCCAGGAGAGCTGGGGAGGGACTTTGGACAAGGGCTGGGAGTGCCAGGAGGAGGGACAATGGCTTTGAGCTGGGAGAGAGGAGAGGGAGACTGGAGGAAGAAATTGTTGAGAGTGAGGGTTGGCAGACACTGGCACAGGTTGCCCAGGGAGGCTGTGGCTGCCTCCTGCCTGGAGGTGTTCAGGGCCAGGCTGGATGAGACCCTGAGGATCTTGGGCTGCTGGGAGGTGTCCCTGCCCATGGCAGGGAGTTGGCACTGGCTGAGCTTTGAGGTCCCTTCCAACCCAACCCATTCTGTGATTCTCTGCTAGTCTGCAGGCAAACAGAGCTGTCCTGCCTGGGGCACACAGTGGTCTGCAGCAGCACCTCCCCAACCCCCTGGCCATGCACAGCCTCCCTGGTTGGATGGAGCAAGGAGGTCAGGACCAGCTGGGGGACACCCCAAAAGCCTCAGGGAGAGGCTGAAGAAGAGCTCTGGAGAGGGAAGCTTCACCCAAGGGCAGGACCTCAGGCAAGCCTGGAGGCTGCAACAGGGCCAAGGGAGGTGGGAACAAGGTGCAGGCTGATGGATGAGGTTGGTCCTGCTGGAGGAGAGCGCTGCAGCCAGCCTGGTGCCAGTGATGAAGTCCCTCTGTGGGTAGATTGGACACCAAAGGGCAGCAGGACATCACAGCAGGTGTGTGGTCAGCCTGGGGAGCAGGGAATGGAGCTGGGGTGGTGCTGGACAGCCTCAGACACAACAGCTCTGCAGCAGCCCTGTGGAGAAAGACAGCAGCAGGCTGTGGCTTGCATGGGGAGGGACTGGAATTGGATGTTCTTGAAGGTCCCTTCCAACCCAACCCAACCCAAACAAACCCAGTCCAACCCAACCCATTCTATCCTTCTACGATGGGGGGAGAGTGGAATTAGATGACCTTGAAGGTCCCTTCCAACCCAACCCAACCCAACCCAACCCAACCCAACCCAACCCAAACCCAACCCAACCCAACCCAACCCATTCTATCCTTCTACGATGGGGGGAGGGTGGAATTAGATGACCTTGAAGGTCCCTTCCAACCCAACCCAACCCAACCCAAACCCAACCCAACCCAACCCATTCTATCCTTCTATGATGGGGGGAGGGTGGAATTAGATGACCTTGAAGGTCCCTTCCAACCCAACCCAACCCAACCCAACCCAAACCCAACCCAACCCAACCCAACCCATTCTATCCTTCTACGATGGGGGGAGGGTGGAATTAGATGACCTTGAAGGTCCCTTCCATCCCAACCCAACCCAACCCAAGCCAACCCAACCCAAACCCAACCCAACCCAACCCATTCTATCCTTCTATGATGGGGGGAGGGTGGAATTAGATGACCTTGAAGGTCCCTTCCAACCCAACCCAAACCCAACCCAAACCCAACCCAACCCAACCCAACCCAACTCATTCTATCATTCTATGACAGGGGGAGGGTGGAATTAGATGATCTTAAAGGTCCCTTCCATCCCAACCCAACCCTTCTGTGATTCTATCATGTGGGAGTTGGAACTCAATGATCTTCAAGATCCCTTCCAGCTGAAGCCATCCTGTGATTCTGTGAGGGAGGGATTAGAACTTTAAA
Organism: Indicator indicator; assembly: GCF_027791375.1. Lineage (NCBI taxonomy): Eukaryota > Metazoa > Chordata > Aves > Piciformes > Indicatoridae > Indicator > Indicator indicator. The sequence goes on from NW_026539236.1 coordinate 23,090, forward strand.
GTCCCTTCCAACCCAACCCAACCCAACCCAATCCAACCCAACACAACCCAAACCAACCCAACTCATTTTATGATTCTGTGATGGGGGGCTTGGAACTAGAGGATGTTTAAGGTCCCTTCCAACCCAACCCATTCTGTGATTCCATGGTATGGGGGCATTGGAACTTTAAGGTCCCTTTCATCCCAACCCAACCCATTCTGTCATTCTATGATGAGGTGAGGGTGGAATTAGATATCTTGCAGGTCCTTCCAACCCAACCCAACCCTTCTGTGATTCTATCATGTGGGAGTTGGAACTCAATGATCTTTAAGATCCCTTCCAGCTGAAGCCATCCTGTGATTCTGTGAGGGAGGGATTAGAACTTTAAAGTCCCTTCCAACCCAATCCAACCCAACCCAACCCAATCCAACCCAACCCAACCCACCCAACCCAATCCAACCCAACCCAACCCAACCCAACCAACCCAACCCAATCCAGCCCAACCCAACACAACCCAACACAACCCAACCCAACCCAACCCAACCCAATCCAACCCAACACAACCCAACACAATCCAACCCAACACAACCCAATCCAACCCAACACAACCCAAACCAACCCAACTCATTTTATGATTCTGTGATGGGGGGCTTGGAACTAGAGGATGTTTAAGGTCCCTTCCAACCCAACCCATTCTGTGATTCCATGGTATGGGGGCATTGGAACTTTAAGGTCCCTTTCATCCCAACCCAACCCATTCTGTCATTCTATGATGGGGTGAGGGTGGAATTAGATATCTTGCAGGTCCTTCCAACCCAACCCAACCCAACCCTTCTGTGATTCTATCATGTGGGAGTTGGAACTCAATGATCTTTAAGATCCCTTCCAGCTGAAGCCATCCTGTGATTCTGTGAGGGAGGGATTAGAACTTTAAAGTCCCTTCCAACCCAACCCAACCCAACCCAATCCAACCCAACCCAACCCAATCCAACCCAACCCAACGCAACCCAATCCAACCCAACACAACTCATTCTATGATTCTGTGATGGGGGGCTTGGAACTAGATGACCTTGAAGGTCCCTTTCAGCTCAACCCATTCTATGATTCTATGATGGGGGAGTTGGAACTAGATGATCTTGAAAGTCCCTTCCAACCCAACCCAACCCTTCTGTGATTCTGTCATGAGGGGACACAATACTCCAGATGTGATCTCACCAGGGCAGAGTAGAAGAGGAGGAGATTCTCCACAAATCATAGCCCAGAGGTACACCTCTGCAGCTCCTCCCCAGGTGCATCCCCACAGATCACCCTCAGGACCCCCAGGCTGGCAGCCTTCATCCCCAGAGCCCAAAGTCCCCAGGGCTGGAGCAGGCTGCTCTAAGGTCTCCCTGGAGCCTTCTCCAGGCAGAACATCTCCAGCTCCCTTAGTCTCTCCTCATAGCAGAGGTGCTCCAGACCTGTGATCACCTTTGTGGCCTCATCTGGTCCCACTCCAACAATTCCATACCCTTCAGTGCCACCACAGCTCTGCCCACCTGGCTTCTCCCAGCTGGCTGCCATCGTGCCATGGGGCAGGCTCACTGTCAATGTAGGCTGGGGGAGGAGGTGAGAGAAACAGCCCTGAGGAGAAGGTCTTGGGGGTGCTGGTGGGGGAGAAGCTGGCCAGGAGCAGGCAGGGGGAGCTTGCAGCACAGAAGGCAGATCCCAGCCTGGGCTGCATCCAAAGCAGCATTGCCTGCAGAGCCTGAGAGGTGATTCTGCCACTTGGCTCTGCTGAGACCTCACCTGCAGTGCTGTGTGCAGCTCTGGAGCCCTCAGCACAGGAAGGACCTGGAGCTGATGGAGAGGGTCCAGAGGAGGCCATGGAATGCTCAGGGGGTTGGAGCAGCTCTGCTATGAGGCCAGGCTGAGGGAGCTGGGGGTGTTCAGCCTGGAGAAGAGAAGGCTCCAGGGAGACCTTAGAGCAGCTTCCAGTACCTGAAGGAGGCTACAGGAAGGCTGCAGAGAGACTGTTTGCAAAGGCCTGCAGGGACAGGAGCAGGGACAATGGTTTGGAATGAGAGCAGAGCAGATTGAGATTGGATGTGAGGAACAAGTTCTGCACCAGGAGGGTGGTGGAACACTGGAAGAGGTTGCCCAGGGAGGTGGTTGAGGCTCCAGCCCTGGAGATATTCAAGGTGAGGCTCAGCCCTGGGCAGCCTGATCTAGTTGGGGATGTCCCTGCTGAGTGCAGAGGGGGTTGGACTGGATGAGCTTTGGAGGTCACTTCCAGCCTGGACCTCTCTATGATTCTACCATTCTTTCATTCTATCATCCCATGTTCCAGGGCAGAGGCTGAGGCCATCCCCACCGTGCTGGGCAGGAGAGGTTGGGCCTTGCTGGGCAATTTCCCCCTGCTCTGCTCTGTCCTCTCATTTCCCTGGCAGAGGCTGAGTAGTTGATGGGCAGGTTGGCACCACTGGGGCTGGCACAGCTCCTCTCAACTTCATCTGCCTCCCAGTCCACCAGCCTGGGCCTTGTTCTCAGGAGGTGGGCATGGAGCCAGGGCCCTTGGTATGAATGTCCAAACCTTTGGGGTGGGCAGGGGCCACACACTGTCACCACTGCTCCCAACTTCACCCACAGCTGGTGGCTGCTCCCAACTTCACCCACAGCTGGTGGCTGCTCCCAACTTCACCCACACCTGGTGGCTGCTCCCAACTTCACCCACACCTGGTGACTGCTCCCAACTTCACCCACAGCTGTGGCTGTCCCACTTCACCCACACCTGGTGGCTGCTCCCAACTTCACCACACCTGGTGACTGCTCCCAACTTCACCCACACCTGGTGGCTGCTCCCAACTTCACCCACACTGGTGACTGCTCCCAACTTCACCCACACCTGGTGACTGCTCCCAACTTCACCCACACCTGGTGACTGCTCCCAACTTCACCCACAGCTGGTGGCTGTTCCCAACTTCACCCACACCTGGTGGCTGCTCCCAACTTCACCCACACCTGGTGGCTGCTCCCAACTTCACCCACAGCTGGTGGCTGCTCCCACAGCCCTGGCAGGCTGTGCCACAGCCTTAGTAGGCATCTCATGGGACTGGGAAGGGGTGGATGTGGTTGCTGGAGGAGAATGGAGGCAGCTGAGGTCTGGGATGATCCAGGGGAGCCACACTGGCACTGCTAGTAGGGCAGAGACGTGAGGCAGCAGGGGGGGAGGGAGGTCCCGCAGGCTCAGCACCCCCTCAGCCCCTTTCTAGGGTGGTCAGAGCCTGGCCCGGAGGGCTGGGGGGGCAGAGGATGCTCTCGGTCTGAGGCGAAAGGCGGAGAAGGGTTGCCATGGAGACAGCGATGTCACTTTAAGGAGGCGCCGAGGCTTCCGCACCCATCCCTCCCGGACCAGCCCCCGCGGCGGCAGGGGAGGGGAGGGCAGTAGCCTGCGGCCGGCAGGGGCTTGGTGCCCCCTTAAATCCCAGCCGGCTGCTTGCTCCTCGGGCAGGGCCACCCCCATGGGGCAGCTGGCAGCCAGGCAGGGAGGCTGCTGCTTGCCGAGGGCGTGCCCAAGGAGGGGTCAGCATCCCTTTGGGCAGCTGGGAGCAACTGGTGGTGCTGGGGCAGAGTTATGCTGCTGGCAGCCCGGCTTGAGCAGGCGATAGGGAACAGCCTGCAAGGAGCCCCTTCCCCCCCCCCCCTCCGGCCCCCCGACTCGATTTTGCCTGAGGGTGGCCCCGTGTCCTGGGGAGGGGGTGACCAAGGGGCTGGGGTGAGGTTCAGGGCACCATGGAGGCTTTCTGGGTAATTTAAGCTTCAATTCAAATGAAGCTTTAAATATTAACAACACCATCCGCACCACCACCACCACCCCTTTCCCTGGAACCAGCAGGAGCTGGAGCTCTGCTGGTGTCCCTTCTGCACTGCCACGGTCCCACCAGAGGGACAAATCATCTTGAGAGGGGGATGGAAATCAGCTCTGGCAGCAGCTCCAAAGAGAATCTGAAGCTAAAAAGGGATGCACAAATACCCCCCTCCCTCTCCCCTCCAATTCCCCTTGCCCAGGAGGCAGGGACAGGCACGCTCTGGTCCCCTGGGGTACCCCCAGGGCTGGGTGGGGGGGTTGTTGGAACTCCCCTTGGCCAAGCATCTTCAGGCCCTTTTGTGGGGTTGCCCCCAGCAGTGACACTCTGAGGCTGAGCAGCTCAGGGATGCTGCCAGCAACTCCTCTCCACCCCTGGGGCTGTGGTGCTGCTCAGCGCCGTCGCGATGGGACTGGAAAGCCACAGGACTGGGAACCAGGATGGCTGCACTGGTGAGTCAGAGGGCTGCTGGGAGGAGGAGGGGAGCTGGGGGTGGGGGGGTCGGGGCTGCAGCAGTGCTGGGATTGGGGGGGGATGTGGGAGAGCAGCTCTGAGCTGCAAACAGAAGTGATGCCTTGCTGGGCTGGAGGGAGGCAGGGAGGGAGGAAGAGAGGGGGGGAGGCAGGGAGGGAGGAAGAGAGAGAGGGAGGGAGGGAGGAAGTTGGGGGGTGGCTGCAGCATGGCTCTGAGCAAGGCACTGGCACTGTCCTTGGGGGTAGGAGGGGTGGGGGAGGGTGTCACTGCCATCAGGGCAGGGCTCAGGGTCCTGCTCACCTGGTGGAGGAGACGGAGCTGGAGCAGTGTAAGGTGTGTGCAGTGAGTGCAGTGTGAGGTGAGTGCAGTGTAAGGTGTGTGAGGTGAGTGCAGTGTGAGGTGTGTGCAGTGAGTGCAGTGTAAGGTGTGTGAGGTGAGTGCAGTGTGAGGTGTGTGCAGTGTGAAGTGTGTGCTGTGAGTGCAGTGAGGTGTGTGCAGTGAGCGCAGTGTGCTGTGAGTGCAGTGTGCTGTGAGTGCAGTGAGTGCAGTGAGGTGTGTGCTGTGAGTGCAGTGTGAGGTATGTGCAGTGAGTGCAATGTGAGGTGTGTGCAGTGAGTGTAGCATGAAGTGTGTGCTGCAAGTGCAGTGTGAGGTGTGTGCTGTGAGTGCAGTGTGCAGTGAGTGCAGTGTGAGGTGAGTGCAGTGTGAGGTGAGTGCAGTGAGTGCAGTGTGAGGTGTGTGCAGTGTGAGGTGTGTGCAGTGTGAGGTGTGTGCAGTGTGAAGTGTGTGCAGTGAGTGCAATGTGAGGTGTGTGCAGTGAGTGCAGCGTGAGGTGTGTGCAGTGAGTGTAGCATGAAGTGTGTGCTGCAAGTGCAGTGTGAGGTGTGTGCTGTGAGTGCAGTGTGCAGTGAGTGCAGTGTGAGGTGAGTGCAGTGTGAGGTGTGTGCTGTGAGTGCAGTGTGCAGTGAGTGCAGTGTGAGGTGTGTGCAGTGTGAGGTGTGTGCTGTGAGTGCAGTGTGCAGTGAGTGCAGTGTGAGGTGTGTGCTGTGTGCAGTGTGCTGTGTGTGCAGTGTGAGGTGAGTGCAGTGTGAGGTGTGTGCAGTGAGTGCAGTATGAGCTGGCTGCTCACTGCACTGCAGCAGCCCAGTGACAGCTGGGGATGGACAGGGGGTGGGGGGATGTGGGAGGACCACAGGTGAGTGTGGGGACACCGAGGGTGAGGACAAGGCTGGGGAGGAGCACCTGGGGGAGCTGGGGGTGTTGAGCCTGGAGAAGAGGAGGCTGAGGGAGACCTCATTGCTGTCTACAGCTCCTGAGAGGAGGCTGCAGCCAGGTGGGGGTTGGTTCCTTCTCAAGAGGAACAAGTGGCAGGGTGAGAGGAAATGGACTCAGGTTGTCCCAGGGAAGGTTTAGGTTGGATATTAGAAGAAACTTCTTGACTGGAAGGCTTCTCAAAGCCTGGCACAGGCTGCCCAGGGAGGTGGTGGAATCCCCGTCCCTGGAGGTGTTTCCCAGAGGCAGAGCTGTGGTGTTGAGGGCCATGGTTTAGCCCCAGGCTTGACAGAGTGAGAGGATGGTTGGAGTGGATGAGCTCAAAGGGCTTTTCCCACCCAACCCAGTCCATGATTCCCTGTGGGGGCAGCAAGCATGGGAGGAGCACAGGGACAGGGGCAGGGTGGGTGGCAGGAGGCCCTGCTGTGCTGCAGTGGGGGCTGTGGGTGAGTCATGTGTGTAACATCAACCCTGTGTGACATCACAGAACTGTCAGGGCTGGAAGGGACCTCAAGGATCAGCCAGTCCCAACCCCCCTGCCATGGGCAGGGACACCTCACACCACAGCAGGTTGCTCACAGCCACATCCAGCCTGGCTGCAAAAACCTCCAGGGATGAGGCTTCCACCACCTCCCTGAGCAACCTCTGCCAGTCTCTCACCACCCTCACGGGGAAGAATTTCTTCCTCACATCCAATCTGAATCTCCCCACTTCTAGTTTGGCTCCATTCCCCCCAGTCTTAGCCCTGCATCACACCCCTGTGTGACATCATCACCCCTGTGATGTCACCACCCCCATGTGACATCACACAGGTGTGGCCCTGCAGTGTAGCGTGCATGTGGCCAGCTCAACAAGAGCAGTGCAACGCAGTGCAGGATGGCTTGGGAGGGGTGAGCAGTGCAGCCAAGGAAGGTGTGAGTAGTGCAGGGAGGTGTGAGTGATGTAGTGCAGGGAGGGCTGAGCAGTGCAGTGCATGGAAGGATGTGCTGGGCAGTGCAGTGAGGGGTGAGGATGCAGTGCAGGGAAGTGTGAGTAACATGAGTCAGGGAAAGGTGAGGTGAGCTGTGCAGTGCAGTGCAGTGCAGGGAGGTGTGGGCAGTGCAGCCAAGCAAGGTGTGAGCTGTGCAGTGCAGTGCAGTGCAGGGAGGTGTGTGCAGTGCAGCCAAGCAAGGTGTGAGCTGTGCAGTGCAGTGCAGTGCAGGGAGGTGTGGGCAGTGCAGCCAAGCAAGGTGTGAGCTGTGCAGTGCAGTGCAGTGCAGGGAGGTGTGTGCAGTGCAGCCAAGCAAGGTGTGAGCTGTGCAGTGCAGTGCAGTGCAGGGAGGTGTGGGCAGTGCAGCCAAGCAAGGTGTGAGCTGTGCAGTGCAGTGCAGTGCAGGGAGGTGTGGGCAGTGCAGCCAAGCAAGGTGTGAGCTGTGCAGTGCAGTGCAGTGCAGGGAGGTGTGTGCAGTGCAGCCAAGCAAGGTGTGAGCTGTGCAGTGCAGTGCAGTGCAGGGAGGTGTGGGCAGTGCAGCCAAGCAAGGTGTGAGCTGTGCAGTGCAGTGCAGTGCAGGGAGGTGTGGGCAGTGCAGCCAAGCAAGGTGTGAGCTGTGCAGTGCAGTGCAGTGCAGGGAGGTGTGGGCAGTGCAGCCAAGCAAGGTGTGAGCTGTGCAGTGCAGTACAGTGCAGGGAGGTGTGTGCAGTGCAGCCAAGCAAGGTGTGAGCTGTGCAGTGCAGTGCAGTGCAGGGAGGTGTGTGCAGTGCAGCCAAGCAAGGTGTGAGCTGTGCAGTGCAGTGCAGTGCAGGGAGGTGTGGGCAGTGCAGCCAAGCAAGGTGTGAGCTGTGCAGTGCAGTGCAGTGCAGGGAGGTGTGTGCAGTGCAGCCAAGCAAGGTGTGAGCTGTGCAGTGCAGTGCAGTGCAGGGAGGTGTGGGCAGTGCAGCCAAGCAAGGTGTGAGCTGTGCAGTGCAGTGCAGTGCAGGGAGGTGTGTGCAGTGCAGCCAAGCAAGGTGTGAGCTGTGCAGTGCAGTGCAGTGCCACACAGCACACCGGGTGCAGGGGTGCCCTGAGCTCAGCACGGGAGCCTGCAGCTGCACCCCCAAGGCAGAGGGGCACAGGGCACAGAGCAGAGTCCAAGCCTTGGCAGGCAGGGCAGCCCTGGCTGCCTCCACACAGACTCCAGCTGCTCTCCCCAGCTCCCAAAGCCTTCAGGAGCTCTTCCCCTCTGCAGTGCCTCCGAGCAGGAGCAGTGCCCGGGTGGCAGCAGGCTGGCCCTAGAAGCCCAGCCCGGGGGTTGAGGGATGTGGGGGGGAACATCCCCTCCTGCCGGTGCCTGCCGAGGCTCCCACTCCCCAGCCTCCTCCGGCAGGAGAAACGGGAACAGGGATTCACGTTTGCACATTTAGCTGCCTTTGTACTCGGCTAATTAGTGCCTGAGCCTGGTGATGTCATTAAAGCAGCGCTAAGTCTTTATTGGGGTAATTTAATTTTCCCTTTCATATCAGGGATGATTTCCTTTGTCGGGGTAGGTGCTGGGGAGGGGGAAGGGCCCCGCGCAGACAATTGCTATTGTCAGGATAAATAACTCCCCGGTGGATTGACAAGGAGAAGGGCGGGGGGGGGAAGGGGGAAGAAGAGGGGGGGCTGGGAGCTGTCACTCACCCAGTTGGCAGCAGGACCCAGGCAGCCCTCAAGGAGCTGGGTGTCTTGGGGGTGTCCCTTCTGTGCTGGGTGGGCTCCCCAGGCAGCCAGGCACCTGCCTTGGCCTCCTTCCAACCAGCAGCAGCTCTGACACTCAGGAGGTGGGGTGGGGGGAAGCTGGGGGGTCTCCCACAAATCTTCTTGGCTTCTCCTACCCCCTCCCATCCCCATCCCTGGCGCTGGGGAGAGGAAGGGAGCAGGTTGTAGCAGGGTGAAGCAGCAGAGCCCCTGTGTGCAGGGACCTGGGACATGTAGACGGGCAGGGAGCTGGCACAGACCTCAGGGAGAGCCCCCTGGGGAGGGGGGGCTCCCACCTCAGGAGGCTCCCAAGGGGCATCTCTGCCCTTGGTATGAACTGGGCTCAGCACCTGTGCAGACTCTGCATGCTGTGGGGTGGTGCTTGAGCACTCCCTGCCACAGCAAACCGGGCACAGGAGGGGGTGGCTGGCATGGGGCCGAGGTGCCACTCCCAGTGCTGGGGGTCACAGAGGGACAGGAGGCTGCTGAGCATTGCACTTCCCTGGGACACCCTCTGAAACGACCTCCAGCCCCTTTCCCAGCCCTGTCCAATGCCTCCTCTCAGCCCCTTGGCTCCTGCTGCCTGAGGAGGGATCTGAAACACAAGGTGAGAAGTAAAGGAGATGTGCCCAGGGGTCAGAGCTCCTGAGGACTGACTCTTGGTCCCCACAGAGCATGGCTGGCAGCAGGTCCCCATTCCATCCCATCCTTTTTCCACCAAGCTCACCATTCCCTATCCTCCAGGCTGGATGTGGCTCTGAGCAACCTGCTGGAGTGTGAAGTGTCCCTGCCCATGGCAGGGGGGTTGGAACTGGCTGAGCCTTGAGGTGTCCTCCAACCCTGACAATTCTGTGATTCTCTGGGAGGAAAAGGTGGAACCTCCCTGGGAAGCAGCTGGGAGCTGAAAGCTGTTGAGGTGCCCCCCAAGAGCTTGGGTATGACCCATGGCAAGGATCTGAAGAGCTGATGCTTGGGACAGGGAGGCACCAAGGCTGGGCAGAGCTGGTGGCAGTGGTGTCCTGGTCCAGCAGAGCATCTCCAGGTTGGGAGGAGAGGGCTGGTGTGATTCTGAAGCCCTAACTCATCAGCTTCAACTCTCCAGACACTTCCAGAGGGATTGTCCTTCCCTGAGAACAGGAAGGGACATTCCTGGGAGGAGAGAACAAGAGGAGGGAGCTGTTTTCTTTCCACTGAGGGTGGTGAGACACTGGCACAGGTTGCCCAGGGAGGCTGTGGCTGCCTCCTGCCTGGAGGTGTTCAAGGCCAGGCTGGATGAGACCTTGAGCAACCTGGGCTGGTGGGAGGTGTCCTGCCCAGGGCAGTGAGGTTGGCACTGGATGACCTTTCAGCTCCCTTCCAACCTTCCTATTCCACGATCCTCCACCCGCAGGGGGGTCCATCTTCCAGAAGGAATCACTCACAACCCTTCTGGAGCCCACCCTGCGAATTCCACCTTCCCTAAACACCCCCCCCCGCCCCAGCCCCCGGAGCGTGGGTGAGGAGCGGGAGGAGGAGGTGGGGGGCGGGGGGAGAGCTGGGCTGCAGAAGGGGAACGTCAGAGCCCGAAGGCAAACAGCGGCTTGTTGGTAATTAGCGAAGGCTTCAAGAGGCGCCAGGAGCAGGCAGTGACAGGCGGGTGGGTTGCTATTAAAAGCTGCCACGTGTGAGCCTTCCCCAAGCCTGCTGGCCCCTCCTCACCTGCCACGGGAGAAATCAGCCCCAAACCTGACATTAATGCAAGGCTCAGGCTGAGCTTTGATTGCAGCCCTGCCACAGAGGAGGGGGAGGGAGGGCTGGGGAGGTGGGGGGGGGGCAAAGCTGAGTGTTGGGCAGCAGAGTGGTATGGGGTGCAGGGGGAAGGGTGAAGGGTGATGGGGACAGGGTGATGGGCAGCAGGGGGATGGATGCAGGGTGAGGGGTGCGGGGTGAGGGGTGAAGGGTGATGGGGACAGGATGATGGGTGAGGGGTGAAGGGTAAGGGGTGAAGGGTGGTGGGTGATGGGGACAGGATGATGGATGAAGGGTGAGGGATGAAGGGTGATGGGCAGCAGGGGGATGGGTGAAGGGCGATGGGTGGAGGCTGATGGGTGCAGGGTGATGGGCAGGAGGGGGATGGGTGAAGGGTGATGGGTGCAGGATGATGGGTGAAGGGTGATGGGCAGCCAGGGGATGGATGCAGGGGGAGGGGTGCAAGGGGATGGGTGAAGGGTGAGGGATGAAGGGTGATGGGTGCAGGGTGGTGGGTGCAGGGGGATGGGCATCAGGGTGCAGGGTTCTGGACAGCCAAACCTTCCATGAAACCTTTGGACCTCCCATGCAACCTTTGGAGCAGGGGTTGCTCGATGTCTCTGGGTGCTCTCCTCCCCAGCACAGCCCCCTCCTGCCATGCCCTTCTGGCGGAGGGTGTGAGTCAGGAGGAGAGCTCAAGTGAGCACTCGGCACCCCGCAGAGCCACTTGCTGAAATGTTAAGGGCTTGTTTGCCTCCCCTGGAAGGGAAGCAGGAGCTGAGCCCCAGCTTGACAATTGCTCCTCCGTTGCCTTCCGGGAGCCAAGGGGCCAGGGAAGTGCTCAGCCACCCAGGGAACCATCCTCCAGTCAGCCTCCCCTGCCTTCAGCACCCCTCTCCCCCAAAATGTCTCTTTGCAGCCTCACCTGGCTTGTTTTGTTCTATATTAAAGACTTTCCAGAGCAACTCAAGCATTAGAGGAGCACCCCAAGAATTATCAGAGAAGGGGCACCCCAATTAGAGAAGGAGGACCCCAAACAGTAAAGAAGGAGCAGCCCAAATATTAGAGAAGGGGCACCCCAAATATTAGAGAAGGGGCACCCCAAACATTGGAGGAAGAGCACCCCAAACATTGGAGGAAGAGCACCCCAAGCATTAGAGAAGGGGCACCCCAAATATTAGAGGAGAGGCACCCCAAAGTTTACAGAAGGAGCACCCCAGGCATTAGGGACACTCCAGGTATCAGAGAAGGAGCACCCCAAACAGTAGAGAAGGGACACCCCAAACATTACAGAAGGAACCCCACTACATATAAGCATCAGAGAAGGAGCACCCCAAGCATTAGAGGAGGAACACTGCAAGCATTAGAGAAGGGGTACCCCAAACCTCAGAGAAGGGGCCCCCAAGCATTAGAGAAGGAGCACCCCAGGCATTAGGGACACCCCAAGCATCAGAGAAGGAGCACCCAAGCATTAGAGGAGGGACACCCCAAACACTACAGAAGGAGCACCCCAAATATTACCAAAGGGATCCCCCCAGAACTCCAGAGAGGTGCAGCCTGGCCAGGGCAGCATCTGAAGGTGGCCCCGGTGCTGGGGCAGGGTTCTGGGGCTGGGTCTCATCTCAGAGCTGCAGAGCTGCCCTGGAGGAAGCAGGGGAGCTGAGGGCTGCAGCAGGAGGAGCTCAGGCCAGCAGCAGCCAGGGTGGCCGAGGGCTGGTGAGGGGTGGGGACTGGGATGGAGCAGGGGCTGAGGGTGGATCTGCTCAGCCATACATCGAGTGGCAGGAGCAGGGAGGGGAACCTGATTCTGGCTTCCCGAGGCTGGCTTCCCCCAGCCCACTCCAGCAGATGGAAGTGAAGCATTGCTGCCTGGCTCTGAGGAGAGGCTCAGCTACAGGGACCAAGCCCAGCAGCAGGCAGCACCACCCTCAGTGAGCTAACAAACATCTCTTGCCCCCACTCAAAGTGTCCCTGGCCCCTGTCATCCTCTCCAGGTGAGAGGATCAGAGGGAGCACCTCTGCTGTGAGGCCAGGCTGAAGGAGCTGGGAGTGTTCTGCCTGGAGAAGAGAGGGTTGCTGGGGGGACCTCAGAGAAGTCTTCCAGTACCTGAAGGAAGCTACAAGAAGGCTGCAGAGGGACTGCAGGGACAGGATGAGAGGCAGTGGTTTGAAATGAGAGCAGAACAGACTGAAATTGGATGTGAGGAACAAGTTCTTCACCAGGAGGGGGGTGGAGCACTGGAAGAGGTTGCCCAGGGAGGTGGTTGAGGCTCCAGCCCTGGAGATATTCAAGGTGAGGCTGGACAGGGCTCTGGGCAACCTGATCCAGCTGGGGATGTCCCTGCTGACTACAGGGGGGTTGGACTGGATGAGCTTTGGAGGTCCCTTCCAGCCCAACTCATTCTGTGATTCACTGCTGGCCTCATCACTGCCACACCTTGCTCCCAACCTTCCTGCTGCCCAAGGAGTGCTCAGCCTGCAGCTGGCTGCTCCCCTAAAGCAGGAGCAGGGAGGAGGACTGTGCTCAACTGCCTCTCAGTGAGGTCCTCCTGCCAGGGACCTTTTGAGTGACAGCAAAGTTGTGCTTTCAACAAGGTCTGATGGTGCTGAGCAGGGCTTGGCTTGGTTTCAGGTGACCCACAGATGGCATCAAGTTGGAAGGGACCCTCCAAGGTCATCTTGTCCAACCCCCTCTGCAGCCAGCAGGGACACCTCCAGCCAGATCAGGCTGCCCAGGGCCTCACCAAGTCTGATCTTGAAAGCCTGCTGCTGTCCTGGGCTGGCTGAAGGAGGTGCTGGTCTCTCAGGGACTGGCTGAAGGAGGTGCTGGTCTCTCAGTTGAGCTCAAGACCTTCACCTGAGCTCTTAGAACATCCTTGAGGAGTTTCCAGCTGGGGTTCTGCCTGCATCTAGCTGCTCTAATAAAGAGGTTGGACAAGGTGTCCCTTCCACTTGCTGGGGTGGCTGCCCCATCCCTGGAACCATTCCAGGTGAGGTTCTTTGGAGCTCTGAGCAACCTGCTCTGGTTGTCCCTGCTGACTGCAGGGGGTTTGGACTTTAAAAGTCATGAGCTTTAAAAGTCATCTCCCACCCTAACCAGTCTGGGATTCTATGATTCCATCCAGTTCCCTCTGTCCTGACTCTTCAGCTGTGCTCCTCAGATAGCCCAGGCCAAGTCTGTCCCGGGTTTAAAGGCCCTTCCTGCTCTGGGTCCATCTGGAGCAGCAGGATCCTTGCAGGGAAGGTGTCCCAGAGAGGTGAAGAGGTGCCCAAGGGCACTGGTGCCACCTCTCCCCTCTCACTGCTGCAGAAGGGTCCAGACCCCTAAGGCTCAGGTAGATGTTGCACTCCCACCACCACCAAGCAAATCCCAGAGCAGAGAGGTTCCTCAGGGTGCCTGGGGACCTCACGAGGGGTTAGCACCCAACACAGTCACCCAAAGGCCTCGTGGGGAGAAGGGAAACCCTCCCCCAGGTCCTAGCATGGAGCTGGGCACAGCAGATGTGGGGCAAAGGGCAGCAGCAGCTCTCCTTGCTGTCAGCCTCTGCTTGCTGGACCTGCCCTGGACCTTCTCAGTAGCCTTCCAGGGTTAAGAGGGTGCCTCAGTGTCCCCCATGGGTGCTGCTACCCTCTTGCCTTGTGTCCAGCTCCTAGACACACCCCACAGCCTCCACCTGCTGCTTGGTACCCTACTGTCCACCTCCTCTTCACCACCCCCCTACCCACCCTGAGATTCAGAGGCTGATTTCCTTCAGCAGCTGGCACCTGTGCCACAGGTTTGGCCATGGAGTTTTTAGCCCCTCTTTGAGGTGGCCCTTGGGGCTGTGTCCCTGCCTGTCCCCACTGCTGCTGCACCTCATGCTAGGCAGCACCATGGGGTCAGTGAGCTCCCTGGAGGTGTTCAAGGCCAGGCTGGACAAGGACTTGAGCAACCTGGGCTAGTGGGAGGGGTCCCTGCCCAGGGCATGGGGGGGGGCTGGGACTGGATGACCTCTGAGGTCCCTTCCAACCCAAAGCAGTCTGTGCTTCCCTGAGTCTCTGACATGCCTGGGCTGGGGGATTTGTGTCCTAACCCCACTCCAGTCACTGCTCAGAGGTTCTCCTTCAGCCCATGCCAGCACAGGCAGGGGCTCCACTTCTCCCCTCCTGCCTGGTCCTGTCTGCACTTGGGACACCTCCTGCTCCTCTCAACCCCCTCCATGAGCTCCACTGCTGTCCTCAGGCTTATTCCTGCAGGAACAAAGCCTCCTGCTGCTTTTCCCACCTGCACCCTCCATGCTCAGCTCTCTGTTGTCACTGTTCCTCACTCCTTCAGGCATGGGGAGAAGTTCTCCCTGCTCCTGGAGCACTGCTACCCCATCACTGTGAACCCACCAAGAGCTGGTGCTGATGCAGAAGGACCACCCTGGCTCTGCTGCAGCATCTCCCCAGTGCTGTGTGAGCTGGGCCAGCAATCCCAGCCCACCCATGAGGCTTGCTCCAGGCCAGGAGATGCTGGGCTGGGTGACAGCAACGGCATGGAGGTGACTGGGGAGAGGCTGAGGTGGTTGTGATGCTGCTGGAGGATGAAGAGGGAATCAAGGGTGGCTACAGGGGGGGGTTGATATGGATAAGGGATGAAGAAGTTGGGAAGAGGGCTACAGGGGGGTTCTGACATGGATAAGGGATGAGGAAGGTGGGGAGGGGGCTACAGAGGGGTTCTACCATGGATAAGAGATGAGGAAGATGATGAGGGGGCTACAGAGGGGTTCTGACATGGATAGAGGATGAGAAAGGTGGGAAGTGGGCTACACGGGGGTTCTGACATGGATAAAAGGATGAGGAAGATGGGGAGGGGGCTACAGAGGAGTTCTGACATGGATAAGGGATGAGGAAGGTGGGGAGGGGACTACAGAGGGGTTCTGACATGGATAAAGGGATGAGAAGGATGGGAAAGGGGCTACAAAGGGGTTTTGTTGTGGATAAAAGGATAAGGAAGATGGGGAGGGGGCTACACGGGAGTTCTGACATGGATAAAAGGATGAAGAAGGTGGAGAGGGGGCTACAGAGAGATTTTGTTGCAGATAAAAAGATGAGGAAGATGATGAGGGGGCTATAGAAGGGTCCTCCATGGATAAAAGGATGAGGAAGCTGAGGAGGGCTTTCCAGCCTGGAATCATTGGAGCATGTGGTGAGTCCTACCCGGGCTGGTGGTTTCTCCCCCCAACACTTCAGCTCTCCTCAGAGGGGCCCTGGAGCACATGCAAGGGAGGAAAGGCAGAGGGGTGGGGGACTGGGGGGGAAGAGGGGGAGGATGAGATCTTTTCATCTAAAAGGTTACATTTGTCCTACTTCCTCCCATCTCCAGCAATTAACTTGAAGGGAGACATCACTGCTAATTGAGCAGTGAAGATCAGGAGCAACAATTACTGCTTTTGACAAGAGACAGCACAAGAGGGACTGCTCCGAGGCTGAGAATGGTAGGGAATGGTTTCTATGGCAATAGAACTTTCCTCTCTTTCCCTCTCCAGCCATAGACATGATTAAAAAAAAAATAATAATAATAAGATACGGAGATTTCTCCCCTGATTAACGATTTAATGAAAAAGAAAGAAAATCCTTTTCAATAAAATTAATAATTAAAAAAAATAAAAGGAAAGGAAAGGAAATAAAAGGAAAGGAAAAGAAATAAAAGGGGGGGGGGGGAATAGGATGGGGAGCGGGGGAAGAGGGGAGGGCAAAAAAAAAAATCGATGGGATGCGATGTCGAGCAGGGGGCTGGGGCTGGGGGGAGGATCGATGTCCTCCCGCAGGGGGCCACGGGCTGCGGGGAGGATCGAAGTCGTCCCGCGGGCTGGCCGGGGGGAGATCCATGGCAGCAACGTGCGGAGGGTGAGGAGCAGCCCCGCCACGGGCTGCGGAGGCAGCGGGGCCGGCATGGAGGGGATGTGAGGGCTACCTTCAGATCTCTGATCAAAGCAGCTGCCCGTCAAAGAGCTCCCCGCGCTGCCTCAGCCGGCAAAACCTTGCTGCTTGCTCCATGGCTCTCCTGCCTTCCTTCCTCCCTCCTGCTTTCCTTCCTCCTGCCTTCCTTCCATCTGCCTTCCTTCCATCTGCCTTCCTTCCTGCCTTTCTCCTGCTTTCCTTTCTCCTGCTTTCCTCCCATCTGCCTTCCTTCCTCATTCCTTCCTCCCTTCTGCCTTCCTTCCTCCTGCCTTCCTGCCTTTCTCCTGCTTTCCTTCCTCCTGCTTTCCTCCCATCTGCCTTCCTTCCTCATTCCTTCCTCCCTTCTGCCTTCCTTCCTCCTGCCTTCCTTCCTCCTGTCTCCCTTCCTCCTGCTCTCCTTCCTCCTGTCTCCCTTTCTCCTGCTTTCCTTCCTCCCTTCTGCCTTCCTTCCTCATTCCTTCCTTCCTCCTGCCTCCCTTCCTCCTGCTTTCCTTCCTCCTGCCTCCCTTCCTCCTGCCTCCCTTCCTCCTGCTTTCCTTCTTCCTGCCTTCCTTTCTCCTGCCTCCCTCCTGCCTTGCTTCCTCATTCCTTCCTGCCTTCCTTCCTCATTCCTTCCTGCCTTCCTTCCTCATTCCTTCCTCCCTCCTGCCTTCCTTCATTATGTTGAATGTTAATGGCTCAGCTCAGTCTCGTTGTGAGGTGGGCAGGAAGGGCTCTGATGGGGCAGCTGCCAGCCCAGCAAAGGGTGAGGCCATGCTGGCTGCTGGCTCAGGGAAGGATCCAGCTGGTTCTGAGCTGGTGGCAGGGTTAAGGTGGCCAAGCAGCTGTTCCACAGCCAGGAATCAAAGGAGGAGATAGGATAGGATAGGATAGGATAGGATAGGATAGGATAGGATAGGATAGGATAGGATAGGATAGGATAGGATAGGATAGGATAGGATAGGATAGGAGGGAAGAGAAGAGGAAAGAGAAGAGAAGAGAAGAGAAGAGAAGAGAAGAGAAGAGAAGAGAAGAGAAGAGAAGAGAAGAGAAGAGAAGAGAAGAGAAGAGAAGAGAAGAGAGAAGAGAAGAGAAGAGAAGAGAAGAGAAGAGAAGAGAAGAGAAGAGAAGAGAAGAGAAGAGAAGAGAAGAGAAGAGAAGAGAAGAGAAGAGAAGAGAAGAGAAGAGAAGAGAAGAGAAGAGGAATTAAGTTGACTTTTGGTTGGAAGAGACTTTTCAGGTCATCCAGTCCAAGCCTTACCCCAGCACTGCCAGGGCACCATCACCCCATGGCCCTCAGCATCACAGCTCCACGACTCTGAAACCCCTCCATGGATGGAGACTCCACCACCGCCCTGGGCAGCCTGGACCAGGTCTTGGCAGCCCTCAAGAGGAAGAAATTGTTCCTCACAGCCAACCTAAACCTCCCCTGGTGCAACTTGAGGCCATTTCCTCTTGTCCTGTCGCTTGTTCCTTGGGACAAGAGCCTGACCCCCACCTGGCTCCATCTGGCCTCCTCTCAGGGAGCTGTAGAGAGCAATGAGGTCTCCCTCAGCCTCCTCTTCTCCAGGCTGAACACCCCCAGCTCCCTCAGCTGCTCCTCCCCAGCTCTTCCAGACCCCTCCCAAGCTTTCTTGCCCTTCTCTGGACCCTGTCCAGTACCTACAGCCATGCTCAGGTGCTGCAATGCTTTTCCCCCTCTGCCCTGCTACAGCCACAATGAAAGTGGAGAGAAGGAGGATGAGGAGGGTTAGGACTCATCCTGCCTCCCTTGCACACCATCCTGCCGGTGGAACAGGCCTGGCAGGGGTCAGACAGGACAGGCAGCAGCTCAGGGCTCTGCAGAGCCCACAGCTGAAGGCATCAGAAGGGCCATGTCCATCCAGATCCAGCAGCAGCTGCTGGCTGCCCAGCCACGCTGCCAGGGCTGGGGAGCTGGCAGCAGAGCCTGGAGGGCTCAGCAAAGGCTTTCTGAAGCCCTCTCCACTCCCCACTTCACCCAGTCCACACCAGGCTCCTCTGGTTTGCAGCACCCTCTGCAGCCCATCTGCTGCCCCTGGAAGAAGAAACTCTGGGGGTGGTTTGTTGCTCTTTTCTGGGGTTGCTGCTTCGGGCTGCAGGGAGGTGGCTGGGGGTGGCTGCAGCTCCCCCTCCCAAGGTGGGGTGGGAGGGAATGGTGCAGCAGGTTCAGGGCAGCTGTGTGCCCACTCAGCACTGCCTGCTTCAGCAAGTGGCCTTAGGGAGGGAAGGCAGCAGGGAAGTGAGCTGTGGCCGTTCCCAGCCCAGGGCACAGGGCACCTCCAGCCACAGACACCATCCCAGCTACCTCCATCCCTCCTGGCTGCCCTCACAGGGATGCCCTCCCCCTGTGTTGGATCCCAGAATCATAGAACTGTTTAGGTTGGAAGAGACCTCCAAGATCATCCAACCCAACCCCACCATGGCCATCAAACCATGGTCCCAAAGTGCCATTTCTTGAACACCTCCAAGGATGGAGACTCCACCACTGCCTGGGGCAGCCTGGGCCAGGCCTTGACAACCCTCAAGGGGAAGAAATTGTTCCACATGGCCAACCTAAACCTCCCCTGGGGGCAAATTGAGGCCATTCCCTCTTCTCCTATCACCTGATGCTAGGGAGAAGAGCCCAACCCCCACCCCCCCACCTCACTGCAACCTCCTTTCAGGGGGGGCTGGACTCAATAATCTCTGGAGGTCCCTTCCAACCTCTAATCTGCTGTGATACTGTGACTGCCTCTTGTCCTGTCTCTGATTCCTTGGGAGCAGAGCCCATCCCCACCTCACCCCAGCCTCCTCTCAGGGAGCCTCAGCCTCCTCTTCTCCAGGCTCAACACTTCCAGCTCCCTCAGCCTGTCCTCCAGACCCTTCCCCAGCTCTGCTGCCTGTCCCTGACCCTTCTCCATCCATCCCCCTGCCATCCCCTGAGGCTGCAGCCCTGCATGTTCCCGTCCTGCCCATTCCTCTCTGCCATACCAGGAGCTGGCAGAAGCTCAGGACACAGGTCCCCAGCTCAGTCCCTCTTGGAGGGGCAGAGCAAGAGAGGCAGGGAGGGGCTTCCCCCCCACACTCCTCACTCCCTTTTCTTGCCCAAGTGTAAACCACACACAAACAAATCTAGGGGTGAGGCTCAGCCTGCTGGCAAACCAACAAATTCATCTAATTACAGGGCTGATTAAACCCTATCTGATCAACCAGCAGCTCCTGCCCAGCACCCAGCAGCCCCTGCTCTGCTCCAGAAGGGGCACCACATGGGCAGGATCTGGCCCCTTGGCACGCTGGAGGCTCCAGCAGGGTAGGGAGCAATGAGTGCCCCTCCCTTGCCTGGCATCATTCCCTGGGGAGCACCAAGCCCCCTCCTCACCCCAGCATCATTCCCAGGGAGCAGTAAGCCCCCTCCTCTCCCCAGAATCATCCCCAGGGAGCACCAAGTCCCCTCCTCACCCCAGCATCATTCCCTGGGGAGCACCAAGCCCCTAACCCTCTCCCCAACCCCATTCCCTAGGGATCACCAAGCCCCTACACTCTCCTCACCCCCATTCCCTGGGGAGCACCAAGCCCCTAAGCCTCTCCCCAGCATCATTCCCTGGGGATCAGGGAGCCCCTCACCCTCTCCCTGTCCCACCCCCCCATTCCCCTCGGCAGGTGCCGTGCCGATCTGCCTGGGTCCGCAGGGATTCAGGGAGCAGCCCGGGAGGCGCCGCCGCGGGGTGGCTCAGCCCCGGAGCTGCTGTCTGAGGACCAATTCGATCAGCAGCATTTGCAGAGCTCCGCTGGAGCTGCTTCCCCTCTCCCGACAGCCAGGCAGGAATCCTGCTTAGCCAGCAGCACCCACCTGGAATGGGCTCCCCCCCGCCACCTCCTGCCAGCCAGATGTGTCCTGTGTGAGAGGGGAATCACAGAATCAGTGAGGGTGGGAAGGGACCACAAGGCTCAGCCAGTCCCAGCCCCCCTGCCATGGGCAGGGACACCTCACACCACAGCAGGCTGGCCACAGCCACATCCAGCCTGGCTGCAAAAACCTCCAGGGATGGGGCCTCAACCACCTCCCTGCACAACCCATTCCAGGCTCTCACCACTCTCATGGGGAAGAACTTCTTCCTCACTTCCAGCCTGAATCTCTCCACTTCTACTTTTGCTCCATTCCCCCCAGTCCTGTCACTCCCTGACACCCTCAAAAGTCCCTCCCCAGCTTTCTTGAAGCCCCCTGCAGATCCTGGAAGGCCACAAGAAGGTCTCCTGGGAGCCTTCTCCTCTCCAGACTGCACAACCCCAACTCTCTCAGGCTGTCTCCAGAGCAGAGCAGCTCCAGCCCTCTGCTCATCCTCATGGCCCTTCTCTGGACACCTTCCAGCACCTCCAGATCCTTCCTGGAACAGAGGCTCCAGAACTGGACCCAGAGCTCCAGGTGTGGTCTCAGCAGAGTGGAGCAGAGGGGGAGAATCCCCTCCCTGGCCCTGCTGGCCACACTTCTCTTGCTGCAGCCCAGGCTCTGCTTGGCTCTCTGGGCTGCAAGTGCTCACTGCTGGCTCCTGCTGAGCTTCTCATCCCCCAGCACCCCCAAGGTCTTTTCTTCAGGGCTGCTCTCCAGCCAGTCCCTGCCCAGCCTGGATTTGTGCTTGGGATTGCTCTGCCCCAGCTGCAGGACCTTGCCCTTGGTCTTGTTGAACCTCATGAGGTTGTCCTGTGCTCAGCTCTGCAGCCTGTCCAGGTCCCTCTGGATGGATCCCTTCCCTCCAGCCTGTCCAGGTCCCTCTGGATGGATCCCTTCCCTCCAGCCTGTCCAGGTCCCTCTGGATGGATCCTTCCCTCCAGCCTGTCAGCTGCACCACACAGCTTGGTGTCATCAGCAAACCTGCTGAGGGTGCACTCAGTGCCACTGTCCATGGCACCAGCAGAGATGTTGAACAAGCCTGGTCCCAGGGCTGATCCCTGAGGGACTCCACTTGTCCCTGGCCTCCCCTGGGCCATGGAGCCATTGACAGCCACTCTCTGGGTGAGGCCATCAAGCCAGTTCTGTATCCATCTCGTGGTCCACCCATCACATCCCTGTTTGATGAGAAAGCTCCTGGTGAAGCATGGAAGGCATCAGGTTTGACAGGGACCCTCGAAGCTCATCCTGTCCAACCCCCCTGTGGTCAGCAGGGACATGGAACCATGGAATAGACTGGGTTGGGAAAGGCCTCTGGGATCATCCAACCCAACCCCCCCATGGCCACCAAACCCTGGCCCCAAGAGCCATGGGCACAGGGTCCTTGAACAGCTCCAGCCATGGGCACTCCACCACCTCCCTGGGCAGCCTCTGCCAATCCCTGAGGAAATTGTTCCTCAGCTCCAACCTAAGCCTCCCCTGGAGCACCTTCAGACCATTTCCTCTCCTTCCATCACCTGATGCTGGGGAGAGGAGCCCAGCCCCCACCTGGCTCCAGCCTCCTCTCAGCCTTACCCCAGCACTGCCAGGGCAGCACCACCCCATGGCCCTCAGCACCACAGCTCCAGGGCTCTGAAACCCTTCCAGGGATGGAGACTCCCCCACTGCCCTGGGCAGCCTGGGCCAGGCCTTGACAACTCTCAAAGGGAAGAAATTGTTCCTCATGGCCAACCTGAACCTGCCCTGGGCCAACTTGAAGCTGTTTCCTCTTCTCCTATTGCTTGTTCCTTCCCACCTGGCTCCAGCCTCCTCTCAGGAGCTGCAGAGAGCAATGAGGTCTCCCTCAGCCTCCTCTTCTCCACACCAAACACCCCCAGCTCCCTCAGCTGCTCCTCCCCAGCCCTCTTCTCCAGACCCTTCCCCAGCTTTGTTGCCCTCCTCTGGCCCTGCTCCAGCTCCTCCATGTCCTTCTTGGTGCCAGAGGCCCTGCCATCCCCCAAGGCTGCAGCTCTGCATGTGCCCATCCTGCCCATCCCTCTGCCAGGCCAGGAGCTCTCTTCAGCCTCCTCTTCTGCACACTGAACCCTGCCAGGTCCCTCAGCTGCTCCTCTGCAGCCCTGGAGCCAATGCAAGAAGCAGCTGAAGGATGCTCAGCTGCAGGACCACCAGAGAGAGGTGGAGAGGCACAGACTGGACCTTGGGTGACAGCAGGGGGGTGTGGGGACATCCCCAGCCCAGCCCTGGGACCTTGGGTGACAGCAGGGGGGTGTGGGGACATCCCCAGCCCAGCCCTGGGACCTTGGGTGACAGCAGGGGGGTGTGGGGACATCCCCAGCCCAGTACTGGAGTGGCACCTGGCTTGCTGGTGCCAGGGGAGGCAGTGGTGGAGGTGCTGCAGCCTGTCCTGAGCCTTGCCAAGGAAGCAGAGCTGGAGCTGGGGGTTCCAACCAACCACCTGAAGGTGCTCCCAGTGCCCCCCAGTGCCCCCAGCCCCTGCCCTGGGAAGGTGTTTTGGGGCATCCTCCTCCATGGCCATGAGCCAGGGTGGCCCTGAGCCAGCAATGTGCCCTGCTGGCCAGGAAGGTCTCCTGGAGTGCCCTGGGCAGAGTGAGGCCAGCAGGGCATGGGAGGTTCTCCTGCCCCTCTGCTCTGCCCTGGGGAGGCCACAGCTGCACAACTTTGGGTCCAGCTCTGGGCTCCCCAGTTGGAGAAGGACAGAGAAGTGCTGCAGAGGGGCCCCATCCCCAGTGCCACCACCACCAGCACACTCCAGTACCAATGTGCCCATCCCCAGTGCCACCACCACCACCAGGACACTCCAGCACCAATGTGCCCAACACCAATGTGGCCATCCCTAGTGCTCCTCATCCACCATTCTTTGGTCTTTGCCATGCAGGGTGCTGAGGGATGTTCCCTCTGTGGAGGTGCTCAAGGCCAAGCTGGATGAGGCCTTCAGCACCCTGGACTGGTGGGAGGTGTCCCTGGGCTGGTGGGAGATGTTCCTGGGCTGGTGGGAGATGTCCCTGGGCTGGTGGGAGATGTCCCTGGACTGGTGGGAGATGTCCCTGGGCTGGTGGGAGATGTCCTGGGCTGGTGGGAGGTGTCCCTGTGGGCGTGCCTGGTGGGGAGATGTCCCTGGCTGGTGGGAGATGTCCCTGGACTGGTGGGAGGTGTCCCTGGGCTGGTGGGAGATGTCCCTGGAGTGGTGGGAGATGTCCCTGGGCTGGTGGGAGGTGTCCCTGGGCTGGTGGGAGATGTCCCTGGAGTGGTGGGAGATGTCCTTGGACTGGTGGGAGATGTCCCTGGGCTGGTGGGAGGTGTCCCTGGACTGGTGGGAGATGTCCCTGGACTGGTGGGAGATGTCCCTGGACTGGTGGGAGGTGTCCCTGGACTGGTGGGAGATGTCCCTGGGCTGGTGGGAGGTGTCCCTGGACTGGTGGGAGATGTCCCTGGAGTGGTGGGAGGTGTCCCTGGGCTGGTGGGAGATGTCCCTGGACTGGTGGGAGATGTCCCTGGACTGGTGGGAGGTGTCCCTGGGCTGGTGGGAGATGTCCCTGGACTGGTGGGAGATGTCCCTGGACTGGTGGGAGGTGTCCTTGGACTGGTGGGAGGTGTCCCTGGACTGGTGGGAGGTGTCCCTGGGCTGGTGGGAGATGTCCCTGGGCTGGTGGGAGATGTCCCTGGGCTGGTGGGAGGTGTCCCTGGGCTGGTGGGAGATGTCCCTGGGCTGGTGGGAGGTGTCCCTGGACTGGTGGGAGGTGTCCCTGGACTGGTGGGAGGTGTCCCTGGGCTGGTGGGAGATGTCCCTGGACTGGTGGGAGGTGTCCCTGGGCTGGTGGGAGGTGTCCCTGGACTGGTGGGAGGTGTCCCTGGGCTGGTGGGAGGTGTCCCTGGGCTGGTGGGAGGTGTCCCTGGGCTGGTGGGAGATGTCCTTGGACTGGTGGGAGGTGTCCTTGGTCTGGTGGGAGATGTCCCTGGACTGGTGGGAGGTGTCCCTGGGCTGGTGGGAGATGTCCCTGGACTGGTGGGAGATGTCCCTGGACTGGTGGGAGGTGTCCTGGGCTGGTGGGAGGTGTCCCTGGGCTGGTGGGAGGTGTCCCTGGGCTGGTGGGAGGTGTCCCTGGACTGGTGGGAGGTGTCCCTGGACTGGTGGGAGGTGTCCCTGGGCTGGTGGGAGATGTCCCTGGACTGGTGGGAGGTGTCCCTGGGCTGGTGGGAGATGTCCCTGGACTGGTGGGAGGTGTCCCTGGACTGGTGGGAGGTGTCCCTGGGCTGGTGGGAGATGTCCCTGGACTGGTGGGAGGTGTCCTTGGGCTGGTGGGAGGTGTCCCTGCCTTTGGCAGGAGGTTGGCACTGGGTGACCTTCGAGCTCCCTTCCCAAGCCCAACCTCATTCCACACTCCCCAGGGCCCTGACTTAAAGCCTGCCCTGAGATCCTTTCCTGTTGCTGAGGCCACAGAGCTCCCTCCCTACAGGCAGCAGAGGGGAGGGGGCAGGGGGGGCAGGGAGAAGGAGAGGGAAGGGGAGACTGGGCAAGGGGGGGGTGCCAGGCTGCTGGGAAGGGGCTGGGAGGGCGCTGGGGCTGGGCTCAGCTCCGCTCCTGAAGCCCTCCTGCTAAACATTTATAAACATTTTGTAGTGTTTTAAATTCCCTCTCAATAATTGATGCTGAGTTGGTTTCTAGCCTTTAAAGAGGGGAATGATGCAAAATTTATAAGGAGGGAGAGAGAAAGAGAGAGAGAGAGAGAGAGAGCTCCTGGAGTGGCAGGAGGAGTGGGAGGTGCTGCCAACCTCCCTCCTTTTCCCTCCTTCCCTCCCTCCCTCTCTCTTTTCCTCCTCCCCTGCAGGGTAAAAGGTGGGGGGGGGGGGGGGGGGGGGGGTGACACTGGGTGCAGTGGAGTGAAACAGGGCATGGGGGGGTGGAGTGGGGCATGGAAGGGTGGAGTGGGGCATGGAGGGGTGGAGTGGGGCATGGAGGGTGGAGTGGGGCATGGAAGGGTGGAGTGGGGCATGGAGGGGTGGGGTGGAGTGGGGCATGGAAGGGTGGAATGGGGCATGGAGGGTGGAGTGGGGCATGGAGGGTGGAATGGGGCATGGAGGGGTGGAGTGGGGCATGGCAGGGTGGAGTGGGGCATGGAGGGGTGGAGTGGGGCATGGAGGGATGGAATGGGGCATGGAAGGGTGGAGTGGGGCATGGAGGGGTGGAGTGGGGCATGGAAGGGTGGAGTGGGGCATGGAGGGTGGAGTGGGGCATGGAGGGGTGGAGTGGGGCATGGAGGGTGGAATGGGGCATGGAGGGTGGAGTGGGGCATGGAAGGGTGGAGTGGGGCATGGAGAGGTGGAGTGGGGCATGGAGGGTGGAATGGGGCATGGAAGGGTGGAGTGGGGCATGGAGGGGTGGAGTGGGGCATGGAAGGGTGGAGTGGGGCATGGAGGGGTGGAGTGGGGCATGGAAGGTTGGAGTGGGGCATGGAGAGGTGGAGTGGGGCATGGAGGGATGGAATGGGGCATGGAAGGGTGGAGTGGGGCATGGAGGGGTGGAGTGGGGCATGGAAGGGTGGAGTGGGGCATGGAGGGATGGAATGGGGCATGGAAGGGTGGAGTGGGGCATGGAGGGGTGGAGTGGGGCATGGAGGGGTGGAGTGGGGCTTGGAGGGGGGGAATGGGGCATGGAAGGGTGGAGTGGGGCATGGAAGGGTGGAGTGGGGCATGGAAGGGTGGAGTGGGGCTTGGAGGGGTGGAGTGGGGCATGGAGGGGTGGAATGGGGCATGGAAGGGTGGAGTGGGGCATGGAGGGGTGGAGTGGGGCATGGAGGGGTGGAGTGGGGCTTGGAGGGATGGAATGGGGCATGGAAGGGTGGAGTGGGTCATGGAAGGGTGGAGTGGGGCATGGAAGGTTGGAATGGGGCATGGAAGGGTGGAGTGGGGCATGGAAGGGTGGAGTGGGGCATGGAGGGGTGGAGTGGGGCTTGGAGGGTGGAATGGGGCATGGAAGGGTGGAGTGGGCATGGAAGGGTGGAGTGGGGCATGGAAGGGTGGAGTGGGGCATGGAAGGGTGGAATGGGGCATGGAAGGGTGGAGTGGGGCATGGAGGGGTGGAGTGGGGCATGGAGGGGTGGAGTGGGGCATGGAAGGGTGGAGTGGGGCATGGAAGGGTGGAGTGGGGCATGGAGGGGTGGAGTGGGGCATGGAAGGGTGGAATGGGGCATGGAAGGGTGGAGTGGGGCATGGAAGGGTGGAATGGGGCATGGAGGGGTGGAGTGGGGCTTGGAGGGATGGAATGGGGCATGGAAGGGTGGAGTGGGGCATGGAAGGGTGGAGTGGGGCATGGAAGGGTGGAATGGGGCATGGAAGGGTGGAGTGGGGCATGGAGGGTGGAGTGGGGCATGGAGGGGTGGAGTGGGGCTTGGAGGGTGGAGTGGGGCATGGAAGGGTGGAGTGGGGCATGGAAGGGTGGAGTGGGGCATGGAAGGGTGGAATGGGGCATGGAAGGTTGGAATGGGGCATGGAAGGGTGGAGTGGGGCATGGAGGGGTGGAGTGGGGCATGGAAGGGTGGAGTGGGGCATGGAAGGGTGGAGTGGGGCATGGAGGGGTGGAATGGGGCATGGAAGGGTGGAGTGGGGCATGGAAGGGTGGAGTGGGGCATGGAGGGGTAAAACAGGCCAGGGTAGGGTAAGATGGGCATGCCAGGGTGACATGGGGCATGGCAAGGTGAAATGAGGCACAGAAGGGTGACATGGGGCATGGAGGGGTTCAAATGGGGCAAACTGGGCACAACTGAGGGGCTGAGGGGCTGAGGGGCCTTGTGAGCAAGGAGGGCACAGGGATGTGCCCCTCTGGTGGGGTGCTGGCCACGGAGGGATGGGTGGAGGGATGGAGGGAGGGATGGAGGGATGGAGGGAGGGAGGGATGGAGGGATGGAGGGATGGAGGGAGGGATGGATGGAGGGATAGATGGAGGGATGGATGGACGGATGGATGGAGGGATGGATGGACGGAGGGATTGAGGGAGGGATGGAGGGATGGATGGATGGATTGGAGGGATGGAGGGAGGGATGAAGGGAGGGACGGGTGGAAGGAGGGATGGAGGGAGGGATGAAGGGAGGGAGGGAGGGAGGGAGGGATGGAGGGAGGGATGGATGGATGGAGGGATGGAGGGATGGATGGAGGGAGGGAGGGATGGAGGGATGGAGGGAGGGAGGGATGGATGGAGGGAGGGAGGGAGGGAGGGATGGATGGATGGAGGGAGGGAGGGATGGATGGAGGGATAGATGGAGGGATGGAGGGATGGAGGGATGGATGGAGGGATTGAGGGATGGAAGGATGGATGGAGGGATTGAGGGAGGGAGGGATGGAGGAGGATGGATGGAGGGAGGGAGGGAGGGAGGGGTGGATGGAGGGATGGAGGGAGGGATGGAGGGAGGGATGGAGGGAGGGATGGAGGGAGGGATGGAGGGAGGGAGGGAGGGATGGAGGGATGGATGGATGGGGAGGGAGGGAGGGATGGATGGAGGGATGGAGGGAGGGTTGGAGGGATGGAGGGAGAGAGGGAGGGATGGAGGGAGGGGTGGAGGGAGGGATGGAGGAGGGAGGGAGGGGGGATGGATGGAGGGAGGAGGGAGGGTTGGAGGGAGGGATGGAGGGAGGGTTGGAGGGAGGGATGGAGAGAGGGAGGGATGGAGGGAGGGGTGGAGGGAGGGATGGATGGAGGGAGGGATGGATGGAGGGACAGATGGAGGGATGGAGGAAGGGAGGGATGGACGGATGGATGAGGAATGAGCAAAGCAGGAAGAAGGGAACATGGAGAGATGTCTGCAGGGGTTTGGAGCCACCATACCCAGGTCTGCAACACAGAGTCCTAAGATTGGATTGGTTGGAAAAGACCTCTGAGGTCATGGAGTCCAGCCAGCAACCTGAGAGCCATAGGCAAGGCCTGGGGTGATTTGAGGCACCCATCCTGCCAGCTGGGACCCCTCAGGTGCTTGGCATCCCTCCTTATGCTCTGGGGTGACTGGGGGCACCCACCCTGATGAATAGGACCCCTTGGATGTTTGGCATCCCTCCTTGTGCTCTGGCGTGACTGGGGCACCCATCCTGCCCTCTGAGACCCCTTAGTGTCCCTCCTCATGATCTGCAGTCATTGGGGGCACCCATCCTGCCAGTTGGGGCCCCTTGGGTGCTTGGCATCCCTCCTCATGCTCTGCAGTGGTAGAAAGCACCCATCCTGCCAGCTGGGACCCCTTGGGTGCTTGGCATCCCTCCTCATGCTCTGCAGTGGTAGAAAGCACCCATCCTGCCAGCTGGGACCCCTTGGGTGCTTGGCATCCCACCCCATGCTCTGAGATAGTTGAGGGCACCCAGGCATGACAGCACCCAGGAGGAGTGGGACGTTGAGAGGTGCCCACCCTGTGCCCAGCAGCTGGGAATGTCTTCAGGTAGGATTTGGAGCAGCCACACTGTGCCAGGCAGCAGAGTGGGCACCCCCCAGCTCTGCAGCACCAGATAGGCTTGGGCACAAGGTGACCCAAGGCTTGCAGGTGGAGAGCAAAGCAGGGTGGGAGGCAGGAGTGGTGTCTGCCACCCTGAGTTCAGCACCAGTGCCCAGCACCCTCCAACCAGCAGTGTGTGGGCACAGAGGGTGTGTGGCTGGGTGCATGCACTGAGTACAACTAGGTGGTGCCCAGGGACACACAAGGGGCAAGGGGCACAAAGTGGCAGCCAGGAGGTTGCATCTGAAGAGGAGGAGAAAGTTGTTTGGTGTGAGGGTGCTGGAGGGCTGGAGCAGGCTGGCCAGAGAGGTTGTGGAGTGTCCTTGTGTGGAGAGCTTCCAACCCCCCCTGGGCATTGTGCTGCTGGGCAAGCTGCTGTGGGTGCCCTGCTGGAGCAGGGGGCTTGGACTGGCTGAGCTCCAGAGCTCCCTTCTCACCCCACCATGCTGGGGTTCTCTAACAGGCTGTGCCCACTGCTGTGATGTCTCTCTGTGGCAGCCCTCAGGAGCACTGCTGAGCACCTTTGGGTGGTCCCCAGCCATCCTTTGCTGTGACAAGGTCCATGGTGGGCAGGGGGTGCAGGCAGCAGTGCCAGGCTCAGGGTGTGGGGTGATTAAAGAGCTTTGTTTGCTCTTCTGAAGCACATCAGGGAGAGTCACAGTCCTGTGAAGTTGTGGATTTGGCAGAAGGATGCTCCTGACCTGGAGATACTCAAGGCCAAGCTCAACAAGGCTCTGAGCAACCTGACCTAGTGGAGGATGTCTGGAGGGGGGGGTTGGACTGGGTGACCTTTGGAGGTCCCTTCCAGCCCAACCCGTTCCGTGCTTCTGTGAACTGAGGCAGAGACAGAAGATGCCCCAGAAACAATGGGGCAAGGCAAGAAGGTGCTCCAAACCCTGTGACACTTGTGACACCTGGACACTGTGCTCCTGGGCAAGCTGCTGTGCCTGCCCTGCTCTAGCAGTGGGGTTGGGCTGGCTGAGCTCCAGAGGTCTCTTCCCACCCTCTCCATGCTGGGATTGTGTGAAGAGCAACACAGGAGGTGCTGGGGGCTGGTGCTGGCCATGTGTGGGCCATGAGCACAGGCAGTCCTCTATCTAAGTGATTAATTAATTCTCTCCAGCCTTCAGCTGCAGGTTGTTGGGGTTAGATGGAGGCTAAGGAGAGGATTAGCTCTGTGTCAGCTAGGGAGGGAGTGAGCAGGGATGGGGGAGGAAGGGAGAGAGATGGGAGACAAGGAAAGGTGGAAGCAGGGCCCCTCACTACTGCAGGGGCTGGAGCCAGGAGCTGGAGATGGCACT
Organism: Indicator indicator; assembly: GCF_027791375.1. Classification (NCBI taxonomy): domain Eukaryota; kingdom Metazoa; phylum Chordata; class Aves; order Piciformes; family Indicatoridae; genus Indicator; species Indicator indicator. The sequence continues at coordinate 52,657 of NW_026539236.1, forward strand.
GGGGGCACAGCTGGCAGTGCTGCAGGGGAAATGGGTGCAGGATGCTCCAGAAAGCTTGATGCTGAGGCAGAGGATGGTCCAGATGAGAGGAAGCAGGAGGATGGTGAGGCAGAGGATGTTGAGGCAGAGGATGGTCCAGATGAGAGGAAGCAGGAGGATGGTGAGGCAGAGGATGCTGAGGCAGAGAATGGTGAGGCAGAGGATGGTCCAGATGAGATGAGGCAGGAGGATGCTGAGGCAGAGGATGGTCCAGATGAGATGAGGCAAGAGGATGCTGAGGCAGAGGATGCTGAGGCAGAGGATGGTCCAGATGAGATGAGGCAGGAGGATGCTGAGGCAGAGGGTGGTCCAGATGAGATGAGGCAGGAGGATGCTGAGGCAGAGAATGGTGAGGCAGAGGATGGTCCAGATGAGATGAGGCAAGAGGATGCTGAGGCAGAGAATGGTGAGGCAGAGGATGGTCCAGATGAGATGAGGCAAGAGGATGGTGAGGCAGAGAATGGTGAGGCAGAGGATGCTGAGGCAGAGGATGGTCCAGATGAGATGAGGCAAGAGGATGGTGAGGCAGAGAATGGTGAGGCAGAGGATGCTGAGGCAGAGGATGGTCCAGATGAGATGAGGCAGGAGGATGCTGAGGCAGAGAATGGTGAGGCAGAGGATGCTGAGGCAGAGGATGGTCCAGATGAGATGAGGCAGGAGGATGCTGAGGCAGAGGATGCTGAGGCAGAGGATGCTGAGGCAGAGGATGGTCCAGATGAGATGAGGCAGGAGGATGCTGAGGCAGAGGATGGTCCAGATGAGATGAGGCAAGAGGATGCTGAGGCAGAGGATGGTCCAGATGAGATGAGGCAAGAGGATGGTGAGGCAGAGGATGGTCCAGATGAGATGAGGCAAGAGGATGGTGAGGCAGAGGATGGTCCAGATGAGATGAGGCAAGAGGATGCTGAGGCAGAGGATGCTGAGGCAGAGGATGGTCCAGATGAGATGAGGCAAGAGGATGGTGAGGCAGAGGATGGTCCAGATGAGATGAGGCAAGAGGATGCTGAGGCAGAGGATGCTGAGGCAGAGGATGGTCCAGATGAGATGAGGCAGGAGGATGCTGAAGCAGAGGATGCTGCAGATGAGATGAGGCAAGAGGATGCTGAGGCAGAGGATGCTGAGGCAGAGGATGCTCCACAGATGCTAGGCCAAGGCAGGAGGATGCTCCAGAATTGATGCTGAGGTAGAAGAAGCTCCAGAAACAGTGGGACTGGGACAAAGAACAGTCCAGCAATGGAGCAAGGCAGGAAGATGCTCCAGAAATGCTGGTGATGAGGCAGGGAGGTGCTCCAGGAGTGGTGCTGCTGACAGGGCAGCATGCTCCAGAAATGGTGCTGAGGCAGGAGGGTGACACAAGGATGCTCCAGAATCAGTGTCCTGCCCAGGCTCATCCTTTCTCCATCCTCTTCTGTCCTGTCCCCTGGCTGGGGCCAGTCAGAGGAGGCTCTCCTGGGTGCCAGCAGCCCTCATGGCAAGCAGCATGACTCTGGCACCGTGGGCTGCATGTCCTGGAGCCCCTGCATCATCTAGGACAACCTGTACCCCAAGCCAAGTTCCACTGGTGTTCAGGGGGTGATGGACCAGTGCCAGCCTTTGCTCAGCCTTGACCTCTCCTCTGCAGTGCCTGGTGGTGGTGAGCCCCCAGGGCTGGCCCGAGGAGGTGGCATCAGGTGTGAGCCATCCCACTTGGCATCGGGGCTGAGACAGGCAACAGGTTGCAGCCAGCCCTGGGGGCAGGGCACGGACCCCCACCCAACCTAGGGCAGCTGGCAGAGCCTTTGCATCCTTCCAGCAAGCTCTGCAGCCTGTGGGGACCCCCTGGGCACCCCAGTGCAGGTTTGGGGGTAGGGGGAGGGGGGAAGAGGGGCTGCAGCCTGGGGGAGAGTGTGGGCAGGGGGAGGCAGCAGCGCTGGCTGCTGTCGCTGCTGGGCACCCCCACAAGCACAGCCCTGGGGCATCTTGTTCCCTGCCAGCCTGTGCCAGGCGCCGAGCCGCAGCTGTCGCCGCCGGAGGTGACAGCCGCTAATGACCGCGGCCGGGAGGGACGGCTCAAGATAATTGTTTGGCTTTCCTGCCTCCCCCACCCTGCTGTCACCTGCTCTTTGGAGCTCTGTCAAGCACGGGAATTCCTCTGCTCGCCCAGCACGGAGCAGTCTGGAAGGGCTTGGATCCCGCAAGGGCTGAGGTGTCCCAGACAGGAGCTCCCCTGTGCCACAGGTGTCCCTCAGCCCCGGTGTGTGCAGCCCCCGGGTACAGGCAGGCACATATCTATCATTCCATGAGTCTATGATTCCATGATTCTGATTCCATGATTCCATGATTCCATGAATCTATCATTCCATGATTTTATTGTTCCATGATTCTATGATTCAATGATTCTGATTCCATGATTCCATTATTCTATTATTTCATAATTCTATGATTCCATGATTCTATATTTCTGATTCCATGAGTCTATGATTCCATGATTCTAATTCCATGATTCCGATTCCATGATTCCATTATTCCATTATCCTATGATTCCATGATTCCATGAATCTATCATTCCATTATTTTATTATTCCATCATTCCATGATTCAATGATTCTGATTCCATCAGTCTATCATTCCATGATTTTATTATTCCATGATTCTATGATTCAATGATTCTGATTCCATCAGTCTATGACTGCCTGATTCTGACTCCATGATTCTATGATTCCATGATTCTCATTCCATGACTCCATTATTCTATCATTCCATAATTCTCTGGTTCCATGATTTTATGCTTCCACAAGTCCACAATTCTATGACTCCACGATTCTGACTCTACGATTCCACAACTCCATCATTCCACCACTCCATCATTCCACAGCTCCATCATTCCACAGCTCCATCATTCCACGACTCCATCATTCCACGACTCCATCATTCCACAGCTCCATCATTCCACAACTCCATCATTCCACAGCTCCATCATTCCACGACTCCATCATTCCACAACTCCATCATTCCACAGCTCCATCATTCCACGACTCCATCATTCCACAGCTCCATCATTCCACGACTCCATCATTCCACGACTCCATCATTCCACAACTCCATCATTCCACGACTCCATCATTCCACGACTCCATCATTCCACAGACTCCATCATTCCACGACTCCATCATTCCACGACTCCATCATCTCCATCATTCCACGACTCCATCATTCCACAACTCCATCATTCCACGACTCCATCATTCCACAACTCCATCATTCCACAACTCCATCATTCCACGACTCCATCATTCCACGACTCCATCATTCCACAGCTCCATCATTCCATGACTCCATCATTCCACAACTCCATCATTCCACAACTCCATCATTCCACAACTCCATCATTCCACGACTCCATCATTCCACAGCTCCATCATTCCACGACTCCATCATTCCACAACTCCATCATTCCACGACTCCATCATTCCACGACTCCATCATTCCATGACTCCATCATTCCACCACTCCATCATTCCACCACTCCATCATTCCACCACTCCATCACTCCACAACTCCATCATTCCACCACTCCATCATTCCACCACTCCATCATTCCACCACTCCATCACTCCACAACTCCATCATTCCACAACTCCATCATTCCATGACTCCATCATTCCATGACTCCATCATTCCACCACTCCATCATTCCACCACTCCATCACTCCACAACTCCATCATTCCACGACTCCATCATTCCACGACTCCATCATTCCATGACTCCATCATTCCACGACTCCATCATTCCACAACTCCATCACTCCACAACTCCATCATTCCCACCACTCCACACTCCATCATCCACACTCCATCATTCCACCACTCCATCATTCCACCACTCCATCATTCCACTCCATCATTCCACTCCATCATCCACACTCCATCATTCCACGACTCCATCATTCCACAACTCCATCATTCCACACTCCATCATTCCACACTCCATCATTCCACCACTCCATCATTCCACCACTCCATCATTCCACCACTCCATCATTCCACCACTCCATCACTCCACAACTCCATCATTCCACGACTCCATCATTCCATGACTCCATCATTCCACCACTCCATCATTCCACCACTCCATCACTCCACAACTCCATCATTCCACGACTCCATCATTCCACGACTCCATCATTCCACCACTCCATCATTCCACCACTCCATCATTCCACCACTCCATCACTCCACAACTCCATCATTCCACGACTCCATCATTCCATGACTCCATCATTCCACGACTCCATCATTCCACGACTCCATCACTCCACAACTCCATCATTCCACAACTCCATCATTCCACCACTCCATCATTCCACCACTCCATCATTCCACCACTCCATCATTCCACCACTCCATCATTCCACGACTCCATCATTCCACGACTCCATCATTCCACGACTCCATCATTCCACAACTCCATCATTCCACAACTCCATCATTCCACCACTCCATCATTCCACGACTCCATCACTCCACAACTCCATCATTCCACAACTCCATCATTCCACCACTCCATCATTCCACCACTCCATCACTCCACAACTCCATCATTCCACGACTCCATCATTCCATGACTCCATCATTCCACCACTCCATCATTCCACCACTCCATCACTCCACAACTCCATCATTCCACCACTCCATCATTCCACAACTCCATCATTCCATGACTCCATCATTCCATGAGTTCATGACTCCCTAAGCCCACAATTCCCAGGATTCCCCGACTCAATCCCTGCACCCCCATCCCGCTTGGGCCCTATTGTGCCACCCGAAGCACCCCTGGGGTGATGCCTCCTGGCTCTGCTCCCTGCTCCCTGCCTGCAGAGGGAGGGCAGCAGGCAGAGGCAGGGGGTGGGCAGCACCCCCCTGCTGCCTCTGAATGAAACATGAATGAGCTGCCAGGCTGCATTAGATTCCCTCCCAGGCTGACAGAAAATCAAAGCCTTCTTCCCAGCTTTTTCTTGATGCTCCTTCTTGATTGAGCTGGAAGCAGCAGCAGCAGCAGTCAGCAGCTCAGCACCAGGGCAGGAGTCTCCCTGGCCAGCCCCCCACCCCCCTGCTGCAACAGCTCTTTAATTTCTTAATTTAATATCTGACACCTAAAGATTCTCATTAGGACACTCAATGAAGCCTGGCAACACAATTTGCCTGCAGACTGCTGCTATCATAACTTACAGCAAACTTCAGCTGCTGCCCTGCCAGCTCCCTGATTAAAACCCTTCATCTTCCCTGGCACCTGCCTGCCCCCTGCACACCCCACACCCCACCTCCACACCCCAGCCTGGCCCCCCAGAGACCTTGCTCAGATTTGGGGAGGGCTGCAGGGTGCCACCACGGGGATGAGTTGATCTTAGGGGCTCTTGGGTGCTGCCATGGTGATGGTTTTATCCCTAGGGGCTGCTGGGTACCTCCCTGGGCAACCCATTCCAGGCTCTCACCACTCTCATGGGGAAGAACTTCTTCCTCACATCCAGTCTGAATCTCCCCACTTCCAGCTTTATTCTTCCCCCCAGTCCTATCACTCCCTGACACCCTCAAAAGTCCCTCCCCAGCTTTCTTGGAGCCCCCTGCAGATCCTGGAAGGCCACAAGAAGGTCTCCTGGCAGCCTTCTGCTCTCCACATTGCACAACCCCAACTCTCTCAGGCTGTCTCCAGAGCAGAGCAGCTCCAGCCCTCTGCTCATCCTCATGGCCCTTCTCTGGACACCTTCCAGCACCTTCCAGATCCTTCCTGGAACAGAGGCTCCAGAACTGGACACAGAGCTCCAGCTGTGGTCTGAGCAGAGTGGAGCAGAGGGGGAGAATCCCCTCCCTGGCCCTGCTGGCCACACTTCTCTTGCTGCAGCCCAGGCTCTGCTTGGCTCTCTGGGCTGCAAGTGCTCACTGCTGGCTCCTGTTGAGCTTCTCATCCCCCAGCACACCCAAGGTCTTTTCTTCAGAGCTGCTCTCCAGCCAGTCCCTGCCCAGCCTGGATTTGTGCTTGGGATTGCCCTGACCCAGCTGCAGGACCTTCTGGCCCGAGGCAACACCCATCACCTTGGGTGGTGTGACTCCATCTATATCTCTCCTTTGTGCCTCTCTGCCCCTCCTCAGTCTCATTCTACAGCTGGGGTCATGTCAGGGTTAGGTTCCTGCCCCAGGATGCTCCTCTAGCTCTGTGCAGCCTCCAGATCCATGCCACAGATGGCACAGTGCATGGTGACACAGATCTGGGTGACACAGAGCAACCTGCACGTGTCAGGAGCAGTCACAGGGGACAGGAGCACCATGGGTGCAGCTGTGGAGCAGTGACATGGCTCAGGGGATGCTCTGCATGCATGGATCCACAGAATTGAGTTGGTTGGAAGAGACCTTTCAGATCATCCAGTCCAAGCCTGAAGCAAGCACTGACAGGGCAGCACCACAGCTCCATGACTCTGAAACCCCTCCAGGGATGGGGACTCCACCACTGCTCTGGGCAGCCTGGGACAGGCCTTGACAGCCCTCCAGGGGAAGAAATTGTTTCTCATGTCCAACCTAAACCTCTTCTGGGGCAACTTGAGGCCATTTCCTCTCATCCTGTCACTTGTGTCTTGGGAGCAGAGCCCAACGCCCACCTGGCTCCAGCCTCCTCTCAGGAGCTGCAGAGAGCAATGAGGTCTCCCTCAGCCTCCTCTTCTCCACACTGCACACCCCCAGCTCCCTCAGCTGCTCCTCTCCAGCCCTCTTCTCCAGACCCTTCCCTAGCCTCCTTGCCCTGGTTCAAGAAAGCTGTGGCCATGGCACTTAGGGCTGTGGTTTAGTGCCCATGGTGGTGTTGGGTTGATGGTTGGTCTGGATGACCTTAGAGGTCTCTTCCAACCCAAACCATTCCATGACTCCATGAAAACCTCCCCTGAACATCCCCAGCAGCCACCTCAGCTCAGCCCTTCTCACGCTCCAGCATCACCCCAGGCCTCCTTGCAGCCACAACAAAGGAACCTCCCAGAGGTGACCTTCTGGGTGGGTCCTTGCAAGGGCAGGAGCTGGGGAGGGTGCTGGGTTAGGCCCCATCCTGTTCAATATCTTCATTGATGATCTGGATGAGGAGATAGAGTCCATCATCAGGAATTTTGCAGATGACACCAAGTTAGGAGCAGAGTTGATCTGTTGGAGGGTAGGAGGGCTCTGTAGAGGGACCTGGACAGGCTGGCTGGGTGGGCAGAGGCCAATGGGATGAGATTGAACAAGGCTAAGGGCAGGGTTCTGCACTTGGGCCACAACAACCCCAAGCAGTGCTACAGGCTGGGGACAGAGTGGCTGAGAGCAGCCAGGCAGAGAGGGACCTGGGGGTGCTGGTTGATAGTACTGAACATGAGCCAGCAGTGTGCCCAGGTGGCCAGGAGAGCCAATGGCATCCTGGCCTGGATCAGGAATGGTGTGGCCAGCAGGACAAGGGAGGTTATTCTGCCCTGTACTCAGCACTGCTCAGGCCACACCTTGAGTCCTGTGTCCAGTTCTGGGCTCCTCAGTTCAAGAGAGATGTTGAGGGACTGGAAGGTGTCCAGAGAAGGGCAGCAAAGCTGAGGAGGGGTCTGGAGCACAGCCCTGTGAGGAGAGGCTGAGGGAGCTGGGGGTGTTCAGCCTGGAGAAGAGGAGGCTCAGGGCAGACCTCATTGCTGTCTACAACTACCTGAAGGGAGGTTGTAGCCAGGTGGGGGTTGGGCTCTTCTCCCAGGCAACCAGCAGCAGAAGGAGGGGACACAGTCTCAAGCTGTGCCAGGGGAGGTCTAGGCTGGGGGTTAGGAGGAAGTTCTTCACAGAGAGAGAGATTTGCCATTGGAATGTGCTGCCCAGGGAGGTGGTGGAGTCACCATCCCTGGAGATGTCCAAGAGAAGCCTGGATGAGGCACTCAGTGCCAGGTCTGGTTGATTGGATAGGGCTGGGTGCTAGGTTGGACTGGATGAGCTTGGAGGTCTCTTCCAACCTGGTGGATTCTATGAGTCTCTGGTTCTCTGATTCTCTGATTCTCTGATTCTCTGATTCTATGATTCCCTGATTCCCTGATTCCCTGATTCCCTGATTCCCTGATTCCCTGATTCTCTGATTGTATGATTCCCTGATTGTATGATTCCATGAGTGCCTGCTGCTGCTGGAGCTGTAGCAGGGCAGCCCTCCCTTGCCTTCCTTCGCCGGCTGTTATCCTGGCAGCTGGCAGCTGGCAGCGGGCACAGCTCGTGGCGTGTTTGATGTCAGGATTAGGGGCTGGCTGCACTGGAGCTGCTCAAATGGAATAAAAAGATTAGAGAAGAAAAGCTCCGCTCCACAGCGGGCTCCTGACGAGCTGCCTGCCCCCCTGCTGCAGCTGCAGGGGGTGCCAGTTCAGGGGGGGACCCAACCCCCTGCCAATCAGAGGTGGCAATGCCAGGGAAAGCCTTACGGTGGGCCAGGCTTCTTCCAGCAATGTGGAATGGGTTGGGTGGGGGTGGAAGGGACCCTAAGTTCATCGAGTTCCAACCCTCCCATCACAGAATCATGGAATGGGTTGGGTGGAGTAGGAAGGGACCTTAGAGATCATCGAGTTCCAACCCCACCACCACCACAGAATCATGGAATGGGTTGGGTGGGGTAGGAAGGGACCTTAGAGATCATCGAGTTCCAACCCCACCACCACCACAGAATCATGGAATGGGTTGGGTGGAGTAGGAAGGGACCTTAGAGATCATCGAGTTCCAACCCCACCACCACCACAGAATCATGGAATGGGTTGGGTGGGGTAGGAAGAGACCTTAGAGATCATCTAGTTCCAACCCTCCCATCACAGAATCATAGAATGGGTTGGGTGGGTAGGAAGGGACCTTAGAGATCATCAAGTTCCAACCCCCCACCAGCACCACAGAATCATAGAATGGGTTGGGCTGGGTTGGAAGGGACCTTAGTGATCATCGAGTTCCAACCCTCCCACCACAGAATCATAGAATGGGTTGGGTGAGGTTGGAAGGGACCTTAAAGATCCTCAAGTTCCAACACCCCACCACCACCACAGAATCATAGAATGGGTTGGGTTGGGTTGGGTTGGAAGGGACCTTAAAGGTCATCTAGTTCCAACCCTCCCACCACAGAATCATAGAATGGGTTGGGTTGGAAGGGACCTTAGAGATCATCGAGTTCCACCCTTCCCCACCACAGAATCATAGAATGGGTTGGGTGAGGTTGGAAGGGACCTTAAAGATCCTCAAGTTCCAACCCCCCCACCACCACCACAGAATCATAGAATGGGTTGGGTTGGGTTGGAAGGGACCTTAAAGGTCATCTAGTTCCAACCCTCCCACCACAGAATCATAGAATGGGTTGGGTGGGGTTGGAAGGGACCTTAAAGATCATCGAATTCCAACCCTCCCACCACAGAATCATAGAATGGGTTGGGTGGGGTTGGAAGGGACCTTCAAGATCATCTACTTTCAATCTCCCCATCACGAAATTATAGAATAGGTTGAATTGGAAGGGACCTTAAAGGTCATCTGGTTCCAACCCTTCTATCATAGAATCATAGAATGGGTTGGGTTGGGTTGGGTTGGAAAGGACCTTCAAGATCATTTACTTCCAATCCCCCATCATAGAACCATAGAATGGGTTGGGTTGGAAGGAACCAGATGCTTGGGAGTGTGGGAGATGAAGAGTGGCTTGGCAGGGCCTGACCCCGGCCCAGCTCTCCCCCCAAGCCCTCCATGGTCCATGGCCATGGCTCTCTGGCCTCCTCCTTGTCTACCCAAGGCTGGGATGGGGAGCAGGAGGCTGCAGGAGGGGTATGGAGCTGGGTCTGGGCTCAGATGGTCAGGGACATCCTGCCACACCAGCTAGGGAGGAGGAAGCACCCAACCTGCCCTTTGGAGCTCCCCACATTTCCCCAGCAGGACCTGCAGAGGGTCACCAACCCCACACCAGGAGGCACAAGCCATGGCCCTGCTAAAAGGCAGCTCCTGAGGCAGAGCTTCTTGGTGCCCAGCACCCTGGGCAGCTGGGGAGGGATCCATCCTGCCTCTTGGCAGGCAGTGAACAGGTTGCCCAGGGAGGCTGTGGCTGCCTCCTGCCTGGAGGTGTTCAGGGCCAGGCTGGATGAGGCCTTGAGCAAGCTGGGCTGGGGGGAGGTGTCCCTGCCCATGGCAGGGGGGTTGGCACTGGGTGGTCTTGAAGGTCCCTTCCAACCCAACCCATTCTATGAATCTCTAAGTCCTGTCCATGAGCTCAGGAGCTGCCAAGATCTCAGGGATGGAGTCAGAGCCTCCCCCCAGCTGGGGCATGGTTGAGGCTGGGGGCACTGGAGTGGAAACCCCCCAGTGCTGCACCCAGCACCCTCCAGTGCTGCACCCAGTACCCCCAGTGCTGCACCCAACACCCCACATGTTGCACCCATTACCCCCAGTGCTGCACCCAGTACCCCCACTGCTGCACCCAGTACCCCAGTGTTGCATCCAGCACCCCCCACTGCTGCACCCAGTACCCCCTAGTGCTGCACCCAGCACCACCAGTGTTGCACCCAGCACCACCAGTGTTGCACCCATCACCCAAGGGCTGCACCCAGCACCCCCAGTGCAGCACCCAGCCCCACACTGCTGCACCCAGTACCCCCTAGTGCTGCACCCAGCACCACCAGTGTTGCACCCAGCACCACCAGTGTTGCACCCAGCACCCAAGGGCTGCACCCAGCCCCCCCAGTGCAGCACCCAGCCCCACACTGCTGTACCCAGTACCCCCAATGCTGCACCCAGCCCCCCCAGTGCAGCACCCAGCCCCCCAGTGCTGCACCCAGCCCCACACTGCTGCACCCAGCCCCACACTGCTGCACCCATTACCCCCAGTGCCACACCCAGTACCCCCAATGCTGCACCCAGCACCCCCAATGTCGCACCCAGCATGCAGGCAGCACCCCACTTGCTGGTGCATCTTTACTCCTGTGCCCAGCACCGGCAGCACTGCCAGGTCGGGGCAGGCTGGCAGCCACTCCAGCAGCCCAGCAGCCACTCCAGCAGCCCAGCAGCGGATAGGGCCGCGGGAAGCTGAGCACCAGCTGCCTCCGGGGACTTTTCCCTTCCCTGCAGCATGGAAGCGTGAGCAGGGCTGGCCCCGTGCCGGCACCGCGCCGTTACCTGCCACCCCCCTTCCCTCCCATCCCTTATCTCCTGCATCTGTTCCAAATCAAAGCTTCGTTTCCCTCCCTTCTGGAGATGCTTTTTCTCCCCCCTTGCGCCAACTGCCAGTGTTTGTTCCGCGGCACGGCAGCTCGGGAGCTGCAGCAGCAGCACCTGCCCGTGGCGGCTCCGCTCAGACACCCGCGGGCAGGAGCCTCCAGCGAGCCCCTGCTCAACAGCAGAGCTGATTGCAGCCCCAGGGCAAAGCTCTGAGCTGGCCAGGAGGGAGGCAGGGCTGGGAATCCCCCGAGGGAGTAGGCAGCTGGGGACTTGATCCCCTTTTCTGATGGTCCAAGGTTGGGGTCGGCATGCTTGGCTGGCAGGAGGCTGTTGGTGCTGGAGAGCAATCACAGTCACAGAGTCACAGAATGGGTTGGGTTGGAAGGGACCCTCCAAATCATCCAGTGCCAACCCCCTGCCATGGGCAGGGACACCTCCCAGCAGACCAAGATCCTCAGGGCCTCATCCAGCCTGGCCTTGAACACCTCCAGGCAGGAGGCAGCCACAGCCTCCCTGGGCAACCTGTGCCAGTGTCTCCCCACCCTCACTGGAAAGAATTCCTTCCTCATCTCCAGTCTCAATCTCTCCTCTCCCAGCTCAAAGCCATTGTCCCTCCTCCTGGCACTCCCAGCCCTTGTTCAAAGTCCCTCCCAAGCTCTCCTGGAGCCCCTTCAGGTACTGGCAGGCTGCTCTGAGTTCTCCCTGGAGCCTTCTCTTCTCCAGGTTGAACAGCCCCAACTCTCCCAGCCTGTCCCCTCAGGGGAGGTTCTCCAGCCCTCTGATCACCTTTGTGGCCTCCTCTGGACCCTCTCCTACAGCTCCTTGTTCCTTCTTGTGCTGGGGGCCCCTGAACTGGATGAGGCTCTCCAGGTGAGGTCTCACCCAGAGCCCATGCCACATCCCTCAGGCTTTGCTGCCAGCTCAGGAATCCCTCGAAACAAAAGCTCAGCCCTACCTCACCCCAGCTGGCTACAGACCCCCACACATCCCCCCGGATGTGTCAGGGCTGCCTGGCTCTGGTTGTCTGCCCTGCAGGAGTCACCCCCAGACGATGCCTCAGGGCCTCCGTTGCTTCTACACAATTAATGAGCTTTAATTGCCTGTAAACACAGAGCCGGCAGCGCCGGAGCTGCCTTGGGCAGCCCCTGGAGTCGGGAAATGGGAACGGGAAACGGGAATCGTAGCAACTGTTGCTACGGCTGGACCGAGGCTGAATGGGGCTGGAGGCATTGCCAGCCCCGGGCACGGCACAAGGGCCGCGGGCACCCCACCAGGGTCCCTGTCCCCTCCCCCCACACCTCCATGCTGCGATGCACGGAGCTCAGGAGAAGCCCTGCGTTGGGAGGGGGCTGCTGGAGGGTCTCATGGAGGGGTTGTGATGTCAGCAAGCTGCTGGCACTGAGGGGGGCAAGTCCCCCTGGCTGAGGTGGGGACAGGAACCTGACCCCCTGCTCTGTGTGCAACCCGGGCTGGAGGTGCAGGTGTCTGGAGCTACAGAACCACAGAACTGTCAGGGTTGGAAGGGAGCTCAAGGCTCAGCCAGTTCCAACCCCCTGCCATGGGCAGGGACACCTCACACCACAGCAGGTTGCTCACAGCCACATCCAGCCTGGCTGCAAAAACCTCCAGGGATGAGGCTTCCACCACCTCCCTGGGCAACCTCTGCCAGGCTCTCACCACCCTCATGGGGAAGAATTTCTTCCTAACATCCAATCTGAATCTCCCCACTTCTAGTTTTGCTCCATCCCCCCCAGTCCTATCACTCCCTGACACCCTCAAAAGTCCCTCCCCAGCTTTCTTGGAGCCCCCTGCAGATCCTGGAAGGCCACAAGAAGGTTTCCTGGGAGCCTTCTCCTCTCCAGACTCCACAACCCCAACTCTCTCAGGCTGTCTCCAGAGCAGAGCAGCTCCAGCCCTCTGCTCATCCTCATGGCCCTTCTCTGGACACCTTCCAGCCCCTCCAGATCCTTCCTGGAACAGAGGCTCCAGAACTGGACACAGAGCTCCAGGTGTGGTCTGAGCAGAGTGGAGCAGAGGGGGAGAATCCCCTCCCTGGCCCTGCTGGCCACACTTCTCCTGCTGCAGCCCAGGCTCTGCTTGGCTCTCTGGGCTGCAAGTGCTCACTGCTGGCTCCTGCTGAGCTTCTCCTCCCCCAGCACCCCCAAGTCCCTCTCCTCAGGGCTGCTCTCAAGCCAGTCCCTGCCCAGCCTCTATCAGTGCTTGGGATTGCCCTGAGCCAGCTGCAGGACCTGATGAAGTCATAGAATCACAGAATGGGTTGGGTTGGAAGGGACCTTCAAGATCATTCAGTTCCAACCCCACACCATGGGCAGGGACACCTCCCACCACCCAGAGTGCTCAAGGCCTCATCTAACCTGACCAAGCCTGCAAGAGCCATGGCTGGGGGTGGCAGGAGGTGATGCCAAGGATGCTATTTTCTAGCTCAGTGTCCTGTGACTCTCCCTGATGTGCTTCAGAAGAGCAAACAAAGCTCTTTAACCACCCCACACCCTGAGCCTGGCACTGCTGCCTGCACCCCCTGCCCACCATGGACCTTGCCACAGCAAAGGATGGCTGGGGACCACCCAAAGGTGCTCAGCAGTGCTCCTGAGGGCTGCCACAGAGAGACATCACAGCAGTGGGCACAGCCTGTTAGAGAACCCCAGCATGGGGGGGTGAGAAGGGAGCTCTGGAGCTCAGCCAGCCCAAGCCCCCTGCTCCAGCAGGGCACCCACAGCAGCTTGCCCAGCAGCACAATGCCCAGGGGGGGTTGGAAGCTCTCCACACAAGGACACTCCACAACCTCTCTGGCCAGCCTGCTCCAGCCCTCCAGCACCCTCACACCAAACAACTTTCTCCTCCTCTTCAGATGCAACCTCCTGGCTGCCACTTTGTGCCCCTTGCCCCTTCTGCTGTCCCTGGGCACCACTGAGCAGAGTCTGGCCCCAGCCTCTTGCCCCCCACAGCTCCTTTAGCTCTTGCTGAGCATTGCTCAGCTCCCCTCTGGGGCTGCTCTTCTGCAGGCTCTCAGCCCCAGGGCTCTCAGCCTTTACTCCTCACAGAGCTGCTCCAGGCCCCTCAGCAGCTTTGTAGCCTCCTCTGGACTCTCTCCAGCAGTTCCCTGTCTCTCCTGAACTGGGGAGCCCCGAACTGGACCCAGTGCTCCATCTGTGGCCTCCCTAGGACAGAACAGAAGGGGAAGAGAACCTCCCTTGACCTGTCAAGGCTGCTCTAAGGTCTCCCTGGAGCCTTCTCCAGGCTGAACAGCCCCAACTCTCTCAGCCTGTCCCCACACAGGAGTTTCCCCAGCCCTCTGATCATCCTCATGGCCTCCTCTGGACCCACTCCAGCAGCTCCAGATCTCTCTTGTGTTGGAGGCTCCAGAGCTGGACACAACACTGCAGGAGAGGTCTCGGCAGAGCAAAGCAGAGCAGAGTCAATCCCAGAGGAGTTTTCCTTAAGCCCTCTCCAGCCAGGAGCAGCCTCAGGAGCAGCTTCAGATAAATTCCTGGCCCCCAACTTTTCTTCTGCCTGCTAATTTCCTGATGAGCTCCTGTCTGAGGCAGCAGCAGCACCTCCTGGGAGCTTAGGCACAGGCAGCCAAATCTTTCTAAGCAGCCACCAAAGGGGACAGGGACATCACTCAGCTCCCAGCAGACACAGCCCCAAGTCCCCAAGCTCTGCAGGGACACTGAGGAGGTGCTGGGAGGGCTCTGGAAATCCTTTCCCTGGCTGAGCCAAGAGGATTCTCCCTGTGATCCCCCAAATCCTTCTGTGCCACCTCACCCAGTAAAGGGCCTCAGCAGGAGGGTAGCAGCTCCTGCTGCTGGAGCTCAGAGCTTCCAGCCCAGCCCTGCTCCTGCTGGGGTTTGGCTTGGGGTTGGGGCTGGGCAGGGAGCTGGGGAGGGGGCTGCAGCCCTCTTTCTGTGCCTACCAGCAGAGGAGGGATTGGGAGGATTATAGGTTCATGGAATCATGGAATGGGTTGGGTTGGGATGATAGAATCATGGAATGGTTTGGGTCAATTGGGATGATAGAATCATGGAATGGGTTGGGGTGGGATGATAGAATCATGGAATGGTTCAGATTGGGATCACAGAATTATGGAGTGGTTTAGGGTGGGATCATATAATCATGGAATGGTTTGGGTTGGCTGGGATGATAGAATCATAGAATCCACAATCCACAATCAATTCCCAATCCACAGCCTCAATTCCAATCCCCAAAACCAATCCACAGCCTCAATTCCCAATCCACAACCTCAATTTCGATCCACAATCCCAATCCACAAACCCAATCCACAATCCACAATTCCCAATCCACAACCACAATTCACAACCCAATCCAAAATTCCCAATCCCCAAACACAATCCACAACCACAATCCACCACCCCAATTCCCAATCCACAACCCCAATCCACAATCCTAGTTCCCAGTTCCCAATCCACAGCCCTCCTCTGGAGGGCACAGCTGAGGTCTAACCTGCTGTGGCTGAGCCCTCTCCCTGTGCCAGCCCCTGAGAACCTGCCTGGCAGCCTCCCCACCCCCACCTAGAGCTGCTGTGCCCTTGGTGCCCCCTTGCCCTTGCCAGCAGGGATGCTCTGAGCCCCCCTTGCCCTGATTTTGCATGAGAGAGATGGTCCTGCCCTTTGCCCAGCACCTTCTGACATGGGGAGAAGAAATTCTTTGCAGAGAGGGTGGTGAGACACTGGCACAGGCTGCCCAGGGAGGCTGTGGCTGCTCCCTCCCTGGAGGTGTTCCAGGCCAGGCTGGATGAGGTCTGGAGCAAGCTGGGCTGGTGGGAGGTGTCCCTGCCCATGGCAGGAAGTTGGCACTGGCTGAGCTTTGAGGTCCCTTCCCACCCAACACAGGCAAAGAATCCAAGAATGAGGTCATGGCCCTGCACTGGGGACAGGGAAGGGCTCAAGCAGGGCTGGAGACCCCATGGTGGGGTCCCACCTGCCAAGAGGGGGCTGGGGGAACAACACTCCCACCCCTACCACTCCTCCCTGCCACCAGAGCCTCCTCAAGAGGCTGCAGAAGGTCTACACTGAGTGGTGGTCCCCACGTGCAGGTTGTCAGTGCTGCCCCTGCCCTGCCCCCCTCTCCTGGGGGGCTCCTGCTGGCTGAGGAGGTCACTGTGGATGGGCTCAGCTGGTTGGACCCAGCCAGGAGCAGGGAGGAGGTGGTGGCAGAGCAAAGAGGAGGAGGAGAGCTTCTGGAGCTTCATCCCTTCCTCTGCTTAGCAGCAAGGGAGGGGGGGGGAGGGGGACAGGTGGTCTCCTCCCTCTGGGCTCTTTGGCACTCAGAGGTGACCTCAGCATTCCTGGGGACCTTTAACTGGGTCCAGTAACACCCAGAGCCCCGAGGTGCAAATCCCCCCCCCTCAAACCCTCACCTCTGGGCTCCCAGGCTGTGTCCCTGGGGTGCCACAACCAGCTCGGAGCAGTGGGGGACAGAGAGGGGAAGAAGCCATCCCTGGTGCCACCCTGGGAGGGCACAAAGGAGAGCAGCCAGCACCTGCCTGGCACCCGTGGGGATGGAGGACCCGGGTCAGAAGCAGCCCCAAGCTGTCACCTCCACCTGCACGGCCGAACTGGTGGCACTGGTGCGCAGCACGGGGACGGTGCCACCTCTGCGGTTGGTGGCTGCAGGAACGCTGCTGCTCTCCCTGTCCCTGCAGCTGGTCCCCGTCCCTGCAGCTGGTCCCCGTCCCTGTCCTCTCCCCGGGGCTGGCGCTGTCGCTGGGGCTGGCATTAGTGGAGCACGACTGACACCTAGCGGCCGAGTGTCAGACTGCAGCCACGGCAGCGTCCCTGGGCACGGTGGCCCTGGCCTGGGGATGTCACCCAAGTGCGGGACACAGTCCTGCTTGGGATGGACAGGCACTGCTCAAGGCAGCTGCAGTGGGTTTGAACTCGGGCACAGAGCTGGGAGGGAGGTCTCCAAACACAGAATCCCAGCGTGGTGAGGCTGGAAGGGAGCTCTGGAGCTCATCCAGCCCAAGCCCCCTGCTCCAGCAGGGCACCCACAGCAGCTTGCCCAGCAGCACAATGCCCAGGGGGGGTTGGAAGCTCTCCACACAAGGACACTCCACAACCTCTCTGGCCAGCCTGCTCCAGCCCTCCAGCACCCTCACACCAAACAACTTTCTCCTCCTCTTCAGATGCAACCTCCTGGCTGCCACTTTGTGCCCCTTGCCCCTTGTGCTGTCCCTGGGCACCACTGAGCAGAGTCTGGCCCCAGCCTCTTGCCCCCCACAGCTCCTTTAGCTCTTGCTGAGCATTGCTCAGCTCCCCTCTGGGGCTGCTCTTCTGCAGGCTCTCAGCCCCAGGGCTCTCAGCCTTTGCTCCTCCCAGAGCTGCTCCAGGCCCCTCAGCAGCTTTGTAGCCTCCTCTGGACTCTCTCCAGCAGTTCCCTGTCTCTCTTCAACTGGGAAGCCCAGAACTGGTCTCAGTTCTCCATCTGTGGCCTCCCTAGGACAGAACAGAAGGGGAAGAGAACCTCCCTTGACCTGTTGGCCACATTCTATGCACCCCAGGAGACTTTCGACCTTCCTGGAGATGATGAGGACACATTTCTGGCTCATGGGGACCTTCTTGTTCCCCAGCACTCCCAGGTCCTCTGCAGCCCCAAGGCTTTGGGGTCTCACTGGGGGCTCTGTGCGTCCCTGCAGCCCCAAGGCTTTGGGGTCTCACTGGTGGCTCTGGGGGTCCCTGCAATCCTGGAACTTCTTTGGGATCTCACTGGGGGCTCTGGGGGTCCCTGCAGCCCTGGAACCCTAGGGTTAGTCCCTGAAATCCTGGACTCTGGAGAGCTTCCAAGCCTGGTCCCTGCAGCCCAGGATGATTCATGGCTTCCACCACTCCTGGGCAGGGATCCCCTTGGCTTTTCTGCTTCTCATTGTGTCCCTCAAAGGGACAGAGCTTTCATGACCTGATGTCTCTCAAGTGCTTGACACCCTCCTGCTCCCATCCTGAGATGATCTTCACCTCTCAGCCACCATCTCCTGGTGCTGGGTGGCAGGCCCAACCCTTCCCAACTGCTCCATGTTGGGTTTCTCTCAGCCAGGAAGCTCTCAGCCCACCTTTAGCTTTTCCTCCTAACTCTCTTGTTCATTTCCCAGGAGAGGAACCTTTGGTGGAGCAGGGACCTGAGGGGAGCCAGCCCAGAGGTTCACAGAAAGCCAAAGCCAAATGAGTTGCTGGAGGAGACAATGCTCAAGGAGGAGGAGAGGTCACTGCAGGGGGGCTTGGATGTTCCTCTCCAGCTGTCTAATCCTCTAGCTTGGATCCATTCCCCCTCCCTGAGTCCTATCACTCCCTGACACCCTCAAAAGTCCCTCCCCAGCTTTCTTGGAGCCCCCTGCAGATCCTGGAAGGCCACAAGAAGGTCTCCTGGCAGCCTTCTCCTCTCCAGACTGCACAACCCCAACTCTCTCAGGCTGTCTGCAGAGCAGAGCAGCTCCAGCCCTCTGCTCATCCTGATGGCCTTTCCATGGTCACCTCCCAGCACATATGAAGCTCAGGGTGGCTCCAGCCACAGGACATTTGGTAGTCAGCATCCACAAAGAGAAGGTAGACAAGATGTGACAGAGGCAAGGTCACACCAAGGTGGGTTTGCATTCTTCACCTTCATCTCTGCCCCTTGGGGTGTGCAGGCTCCCAGCAGCATCACCCCAGCCCATGCCTAGGGTGCAAAGGCTCCAAGGGCCCTGGTAAAGGAGGCTGTCTGGGGCCCTGAGTGCTTGTAGGGGCAGGTGGGTCATGGGAACCCCTGCTCAGCTCAGTGGTGGCTTGCAGGGGATGTGTGTTGGTGGGCAGCAAGCTCCTGGGTGGCTGCACTGCTGCCCAGCTTGAGCTCTGAGCCCAGGGCTTGCTCCAGAAGAGCAGAAAAGCCTTTCCAGTCAGGTTCCCAGCCTGCCCCAGCAGGGAGAGAAGTGGTCCCACCTCAAACTGCAGAGCTGGCTCCTGCTTCAGTGATGCTGGGCAAGCTCTTGGAGCTCCTCCATCCCCAGGACTGCATTGTCCTTCACCCCATGGAGATGTTTTGGAGCTGCAAAGCCTGCAGGCTTGGGTCCTACCTTCCCCCACACAGGACCACAGGATGTCAGGGGTTGGAAGGGAGCTCCAAAGATCTTCCAGTCCAACCCCCCTGGCAGAGCAGGAGCAGAGAATCCAGCACAGGTCACACAGGAACACATCCAGACAGGGCTGGAAAGGCTCCAGAGAAGGAGACTCCACAACCTCTCTGGGCAGCCTGCTCCAGGGCTCTGGGACCCTCACAGTACAGAAGTTCCTCCTCATGTTGAGGTGGATCCTCCTGTGCTGCAGTTTCCATCCATTGCCCCTTGGCCTATCCCAGGGCACAACTGAGCAGAGCCTGTCCCTGTCCCCTCCCTCCTGACCCCCAGCCCTCAGCTATTGATAGACATTGATCAGATCCCTCTCAGCCTTCTCCCTGTTCCTCCTGAACTGGGGAGCCCAGAGCTGGATGCAATATTCCAGGTGAGGTCTCAGCAGGGCAGAGCAGAGGGGGAGGAGAACCTCCCTGGCTCTGCTGGACACACTCTGAGTGCCACCCAGGACCCCATTGTCCTTCTTGCCCCCCAGGGCTCATTGCTGTCCCATGCAGAACTTGCTGCCCACCAGCACTCCCAGCTCCTTCTCCTTGGGGCTGCTCTCCAGCAGATCCCCTCCCAACCTGTCCTGCTGCAGTTTCTTCTTCCTGCCCAGCTGCAGGACTCTGCACTCATCCTTCTTGAGCCTCCTGAGGTTCCTCTCTGCCCAGCCCTCAGCCTGTCCAAGTCTCACTGGGTGGCCTTCAGGCACATCAGACAAGTGTGCCACCTCCAGGCATGGACCCTCCAGGCTGTGCCTGGCTCTGGCAGGGGCTGTGGTGACCTCCTTTGCCTTGCTCATGGTCACAGGGCTGTGGACATGCTCCCACAGATGCTCCTTTGCACCTCGTGGGACACCACAGCAAGGCTGTGAGGCAGCTCTGGACCATAAATCCCTCTGGTCTCACTCTCTCCCTCCTCTGCAGCCCCAAGGCCACCCCAAGGTCTTTGCTCTGCACTGTCCCCACCTTGGGCACCTGCCACTCCCTGCCCACTGCAGCAGCTCTCCAGCCAAGCGTGGCCTGGTGATGAGCACAGCAGCCAGAGCTACCCAAACCCCATGAGGAGTGGAGGTGTCTGGCCCAGGGGCTGCTCACCCAGAATGTCCCCAGGCAGGGCTGTGTGACAGCTGCACCTCTCCAGCTTCCTTCTTGCTCTCCCTTCCATGAGGTTTCTGCTCCTGCCTTTGTGGCCAGCAGGTAGCTGGCCTGAGGGGGGGACACCCCAAGGTCATTACTGGGGAAATGTTCCTAATCTTCATCAGGAGGAGGAGGCAAAGGGGGCTCTGGCAGCTGAGGTGAAACTTGGGGCAAGGGGGCAGCAGCCTCAGGTCAGGTGGAGCCCAAGAAACTTAGAGCTGGGGTCAACAGAAAGCTTAGAGGTCAGATGGGACCAGAGAACCTCAGGTGTCAGCCAGGCTGGAGGCTGAGGGGCAGAGCAGGGCCCCAGTGGAAAGGACCTGGGAGAAGGGTCCAGAAAAGGTCCTGGGGGAAGGGTCCAGAAAAGGTCCTGGGGGAAGGGTCCAGAAAAGGTCCTGGGGGAAGGGTCCAGAAAAGGACCTAGGATAAGGGTCCAGGAAAGGACATGGGAGAAGGATCCAGAAAAAGACCTAGGAGAAGGTTCCAGGAAAGGACCCAGGGGGTTCCAGGAAAGGACCTGGGAGACAGATCCAGAAAAGGACCTGGGAGAAGGATCCAGAAAACGACCTGGGAGAAGGGTCCAGAAAAGGTCCTGGGAGAAAGAGAAGGTTCCATAAAAGGTCTGGGGGAAGGATCCAGAAAAGGACCTAGGAGGGGTCCAAGGGGCTGAGCAGGGCCCCAGTGGAAAGGACCTAGAAGAAGATTCCAGGAAAATATTCCAGAAACCTGAGGGAAGGATCCAGAAAAAGGACCTGGAAGAAGGAGAAGGTTCCAGAAGGGGTCCTGGGAGAAGGATCCAGAAGAAGACCTGGGAGTGGGTTCCAGGAAAGGACCTGGGAGAAGGATACAGAAAAGGACGTGGGAGAAGGTTCCAGGAAAGGTCCTGGGAGAAGGAGAAGGTTTCAGAAAATTTCCTGGGAGAAAAATTCAAAAAAGGACCTGGGAGAAGGATCCAGAAAAGGACCTGGGAGAAGGATCCACAAAAGGACCTGGGAGAAAGTTCCAGAAAATTTCCTGGGAGAAGGATCCAGAAAAATACCAGGGAGGGGGTTCCAGGAAAGGACCTGGGATAAGGATCCAGGAAAGGTCCTGGGAGAAGGAGAAGGATCCAGGAAAGGACCTGGGAGAAGAATCCAGAAAAGGACCTGTGGAAAGGGTCCAGAAAGGTCCTAGGAGAAGGAGAAGGTTCCAGGAAAGGAAAAGGACCCAGAAAAGGTCCTGGGAGAAAGATTCAGGAAACTACCTGGGAGAAGGATCCAGAAAAGGATCTGGGAGAAAGTTCACGAAAATTAACTGGGAGAAGGATCCAGAAAAAGGTCCTGGGAGAAGGATAAGGATCCAGGAAAGGACGTGGGGGAAGGGTCCAGAAAAGGCCCTGGGAGAAGGAGAAGGTTCCAGAAAAGCACCTGGACGAGGTTGAGCGAATGTGACAAGAACTGCAGCCTGGGTGACGTGAGGAGGGACTTGCCCAGCAGCCACAGAGGTTGTCCCCTCTGCACAGCACCAAGCAGCCCTCAGCTGTCTGCTGTGCCCCAGCCTGGCCTCCCACCTCAGGGAGAGGTGGAGGAGCACGAGGAGGACCAGCAGAAGCTGTTGGCAGGGCTGGGGTTACAAGAAGGATGAGTTGGGATCTGCCTGGAGAGAAGAGGCAGGGCTGCTGGAGCCAATCTCCCTCAGCAGGACATGAGATGGACACTGGACCCCAGTCCAGCTGCAGGATGGACCCTGGGAAGGAGCATTTGCTGTGCCAGGGAGGTAGACATGGCTGTAACTCCTGCCAGGAAAGAGCTAGCCCAGAATTGCAAGCTCCATTTAGTCTCTCTCCTCAAAATACACCAAATGGGAAAAGAAATTTGGTGCTAGGAGGTTCCCTTCATGTGTTAGCCCCCAATGCTTTTCTTTGTCTCTGTCTGGCTTGTATAGCAACTTTTTTCCACCTGCTGTTGCACCTGCAGTACCTGCAGAGGGTGGCACAGAGCTGTGCAAAGCTGAGGCTGACCTGCCCCTCTGCTGGGCACACAGTCACAGATTGCATGGGCTTGGAAGGGACCGTCCAAACTCCTCCTGTCCAAGCCCCTCCTGCAGCCAGCTGGGACACCTCCAACTGGATCAGCTTGCTCAGGGCCTCAGCAAGTCAGACTTGGAATGCCTCCAGGGATGAGGCCCCCAGCCCCTCCCTGGGCAGCCTCTGTGCCAGTGCCTCACCAGCCTCATGGTGCATAACTACCTCCTGCTGGCCAACCTGCTCTGCTTTCATACCATTGCCCCTGGTGCCAGCCCCACAGCCCCTCCTGGGTAGCCCCTCCCTGGCCTTCAGGACTCAAATGCTGCCCTAAGCCCCCCAGAGCCTGGTCCTCCCTGGTGCTGCTTCTGCTCTGAGTGGGAGGGTGGCCAAGAGACCCTCAGGGGACCATTTCCAGCAGCAGGCTCAGGATCGCAGGAGCCCAGCAAGGAGCAACCTCCTCAGTCCTCTCCTTCCCTGTGCCAGGGACCCACCCCCACTGCTCCTGGGCACCTTGGCATCCCTGCTCCTCTCTTCTGGGCCATGGCTTCATCCTGAGCCCACCCCCACTGGTCCTGAGCACCTTGGCATCCCTGCCCCTGTGCTCTGGCCCATGGATTCATCCTGAACCCACCCCCACTGGTGCTGAGCACCTTGGCATCCCTGCCCCGGTGTGCTGGCCCATGGCTTCGTCCTTGCCAGCCCCGGAGCTGCCATGACCTGCATCCTGCTGCTCCTGCAACCCTTCCCGGCTGCTGCTCCTGCCTGGAGGATCTGCTGATGCCTCCAGCGAGCAGCTGCTGCAAAGTCAGGCACCGAGATTGCCACAGCTTCAGCCAGCGGCGCTCCAGGGCTGGCCAGGACCTTTCCTGGCGGGGGGGGGGGGGAGGAGGAGGAGGAGGGTGGCAGGGGGGAGCCGGTGGCGGCTCGGCCCTGAAAGCTGAGCCACCTGCTCCCCGCTACCTGCTGAATAATTGAGGAGCTGCCAGGCAGCCGGCGAGAAATGCGATGCTGGGGAGCCGGCAGCAGAAGACATCTGAGCTCCCAGCAGCAGCTCCCAGTAGCAGCTGCCAGCAAGGAGCCTTCCTCCCCCTGCTGCTCTGCGCGGCACGGAGGTCCCTGCCCGCCGCCGAGTGCCCAGGCTGCCCAGGGCAGGGGCTGAGGGACAGAGCGGGGGGAGGGAAGGAAGGAAGGCAGGAGGGAGGGAGGATGATGTGAGCTGCGTCGGGCAGAGCTGAAGGGCAGGGAGCGTCCCCCGCGGGGTGAGGCAGGACGGAGCCCGGCGCCCGCAGCCTGGCTCCAGCAGTCCAGCCCCATGTCCGGAGGCGGGGAGAGGGTTTACATCCCGGATGACTCCGACTTCAGCTCCTTCAGGGCTCAGTGTGAGAGCCTGGAGGGTTGGCACTGCCGCTACAACAAGGCTGGCATCACGGTCTGGAGTCAGGGCCAGGAGGAGAGCTGCACCGTGCAGAAAATCAAGGTAAGGAGATGCCTGCAGCTGCAGCACCGCAGACCCTGCCCTGCCCCTGCCGGGCTGGCCCGGCCCAACACCCTGCTCCAACCTGCCTGGGGAGGGGGGGTTCTGCCCCCCCAGAGCACCCCCAGAGCTGCCTCCCCAGCTGCCAAGCTGCTCACTCCTTGCCCCATGGCTTTACCTTTTCGACCTGCCAGGTGCCCTCTGCAGCTTCCCACCACTCACAGCCCTCTGGGCTCACCTTGCAGGGGGCAGAAGCAGGCAGGCAGGCTCTAGGGCTGCTGCTGTGATGGAGGTGGCCTCCTTTGGAGCCCCCAAGGCATGAGACAGGTTGGGAGGATGTCTCCCTGCTGCCTCTCTCCTGGCCACACCGTCCTGGGGCACATCACTTCAGTGCATCCTGCAAGGGTTAGGAGCCCCCAGGAGGTTTGTGGCTTGCCAGGGCCTGGCTCTGCAGAAGGACCAATGAGGTCCAACCATCCCTCTGCTCATTGGACCTCAGTGCTTGTCTGCATGGCACCAGTGGCACTGCCAGGTGACCCTGGGTACAGCAAGAGGTGTCAGAAGGGGCATGGGAGCCCCATCAGGGGGGGAGCCCCATTAGGGGGTAAGCCCTGGGTGAAGGGCATCCTGCAGGTCAGTGCTTGGCTCCAGGGTTGGTGCCATGGGCAGGATTTGGGCTTCTCTGCCCTCTGAGGATGAGGAGTGCTGGGCAGGGATGGGATCCACCTGAGCAAGGAGGGTCAGAGGACCTTACCTGCAGGCCAAGCAAGCTCAGAAAGAGAACTTCCAACCACAATAGTCAGGGAAGGATTGGCTGCCCTGGAGAGCAGGGCAGGGGTGGGGAGGAGGTACCTGGGCTACAGTGCAACAGGGAAGACTCTTCCACCACTGTCCTGAGCACAGAGCAAGTGGAGGCCTCTTTGGGGTGCCTGAGCTGCAGGGGATGAGGAGGAGCTGGGCACACAGGGGTTGCACTGCTGGCAGGCATGGAGGCCCTTCAAGGCCAAGGTGAGGAGAAGGAGGAGGAGGAGGAGGAGAAGGAGGAGGAGAAGGAGGAGGAGGAGGAGAAGGAGGAGGAGAAGGAGGAGAAGGAGGAGGAGGAGGAGGAGGAGAAGCACTCTCTGCAGAGAGTGCAATACACCACAGGCCAGGGAAGAGCTTCTGGGCTAGGATCAGGGAGAACTTCAACCAGCTGGCAATGAACAAGTCCACAAGACCAGGCAGGATGCCCCTGGGGGTGCTGAGAGGTCTGGCCAAGGCCTTTGTGAAGAGTCCTGGTGACTGCAGGAGGTCTCTGATGACTGGGAAGAGGTCACAGCCACTTTCCAGAAGGGCCAGGAGGATGCTCCAGGGCACTGTGGGTTCCTTTGTCACTTCAATCCTGGGCAGGTGATGGAGAACATCCTCCTGGAAGCTGTGTCTGGAAGGCCCAAGGAGGTGGTAACCAGAAGTGGGGACCTACCAAGGGTGAGCTGGCAAGGACCAGCCATGCCTGGCCAGCCTGACTGCCTCCTGCAGGGAGAGGGCTTGAGAAGCTTTCCCACTGCCTCCTCCTTGCCAAGCTGGGGAGATCTGGAGGAGATGTTGAGGCGGATGGATCCCAGAATCCAAGGGCTTGGAAAGGACCTCTGGAGCTCATACAGTCCAAGCCCTCTGCTAAATCAGCATCACCCACAGCAGCCTGCCCAGGGTCACAGTGCCCAGGGGGGGTTGGAAGCTCTCCACACAAGGACACTCCACAACCTCTCTGGGCAGCCTGCTCCAGGCCTCCAGCACCCTCCTGGTAGGCTCAGGGCACCACAGAGTCCAGGTGGTGGCCAGTTGCTGGGTCCCAGCCTGCTCCTGGGAGGATGAGACTGAGGTGTGGGGAGCACTGGGGGTGCTGGAGACACAGCTGCTGCTTGGCACCACCTGGGCAGGTTGGAAAGAACCTCCTGAAGTCCAACCAAGTTCGAAGAAACTCAGCCCAGCAGAGGGGAGGCCACTGAGCCCTAGGTGGGGGGACCCCAGGTGGGTGCAAGAGGGCTAGGGGGGTTCTGAGGACCATCACAGCCAGCCTGGCTCATTGCCTCCTTCCTGGAGCTTTTCCCTGCTCTGGAGAGGGCCTGGACAGGGTGCAGGGATTAGCAGTGCCCAGGGACCCTTCCCAAGACGTGGGTTGGAGGGATCCCAGTCTGAGTGGGAAGGTTGAGGTGGACAGCATGGGGGGCTGGAGAGCCCCAGCCCCCAGGTGTAACCTGTGGAGTCCCTGGGAAGCTGGAACTTGGGATTTGCTCCACCAGAATTCCCCGGGGACGGTCTGGGAATTCTGTCCCAGCTGACCACCTCCATTCCTATGTGACTGGAGAGGGTGGGGGTGGTCAGGCTTCAGTAGGGCAAGCTTGTGATGGCTCCCAGAGCTTCCAGGAGGACCTGGAGCTCCACCTCCAGCTGGAGACAGCCTTCACCCCCACAGCAGCAGCAGCAGCACCTTCAGCCCCAGCTGGGAGTGCTTGGCTGGGAAGGAGGAGCAGAAGGAGGAGGGGGCTGGGGGCTGGGGTCTCACCCTCTCCTCCCCGGTGCCCTTGGCAGTGCAGCACACCTCCAAGCCTGGCCTGGGCACAAACCAAGCTAGCAGGGGACAGCTTGCCTGAGATTGCTGGGACCTGCCCCCACCTTCAGGAGGCCATCTCCAGTTACAGGACCCTGATGCCCAGCTCATCAAAGATGCAGAGCCTCTAAAGAGCAGCAGCTGACAGCTCCTCCCTGCCTGCACCCAGAGGAGCAGGGCTGGTGGCTCCATCAATAATGCACTCCCTGGCTTGGCCAGGGGCTCCACAGCTCCAGTTACAGCCAGGGCCTCACCCACCCCCACCCCCAACCCTGCTGTACCCTGCACCCAAGAGCAGCAGGGCAGGGCAGGAGCATCCTTTGGGTGGTGCTGCAGGAACATGGGGTGAGGGCAGGGGGCTGGGCATGGGGCCAAGAGGCTGGGGCCAGACTCTGCTCAGTGGTGCCCAGGGACAGCACAAGGGGCAAGGGGCACAAAGTGGCAGCCAGGAGGTTGCATCTGAAGAGGAGGAGAAAGTTGTTTGGTGTGAGGGTGCTGGAGGGCTGGAGCAGGCTGGCCAGAGAGGTTGTGGAGTGTCCTTGTGTGGAGAGCTTCCAACCCCCCCTGGACATTGTGCTGCTGGGCAAGCTGCTGTGGGTGCCCTGCTGGAGCAGGGGCTTGGGCTGGCTGAGCTCCAGAGCTCCCTTCCCACCCCCTACCATGTTGGGCTGCAGGGATTCTGAGTCTGCACCACCAGGCAGCTCTATCAGAGGGCACAAGGTCCTTGTAGCCACTGCTGCCCTCCTGCCTGTGCACTGCAAGCTGGCAGCAGGGCTGCTGGCTCTGGCCTGAAGCAGGCACATGGATCCTCCATGGCACACATGCCCCTGGCTTCATAGCATGAGGAGATGGCACCACACAGGGCACCAACCTGGCAGGAGACAGGAGGAGAGGGAATGGATTGAAGCTGGAAGAGGGGAGAGTGAGACTGGAGAGGAGGAGGAAGGTCTGGAGAGTGAGGCTGGGGAGACACTGGCACAGGTTGCCCAGGGAGGCTGTGGCTGCCTCCTGCCTGGAGGTGTTCAGGGCCAGGCTGGATGAGGCCCTGAGGATCTTGGGCTGGTGGGAGGTGTCCCTGCCCACGGCAGGGGGTTGGAACTGGCTGAGCTTTGAGGTCCCTTCCACCCAACCCATGCTGTGACTCTGTGAACCTAAAGTCCTCATTGCCTGATGGGCACAGCTCCATGCACGACTGCCTGTGTCCCTGCTGAGACCCCCTCCCCATGTCTCCTCCCCCAGACTCACATCACTTCCAAGACTGTCCCTGCTGAGACCCTCTCCCCATGTCCCTCCCCCCAGACTCACATCTCCTGCCAGGCTGTCCCTGCTGAGACCCTCTCCCCGTGTCCCCTCCCCTAGACTCGGCTCTGCTGCAAGGATGTCCCTGCCGAGACCCTCTACGATGTGCTGCACGACTCTCACTACCGCAGCAAGTGGGACTCCAACATGATCGAGACCCACGACATCGGCCGCCTCACCGTCAACGCCGACGTGGGCTACTACTCCTGTGAGCACCCCGCTGGGCACCGCCCGCCACCCCCCAGCCCCTCCTGGGCACCACCGCCACTCCCCATCACCCCCTGGCCAACCGCCGGCACCCCCAGGGCACCCCCCGCCACCCCCCAGCCCCTCCTGGGCACCACCGCCACTCCCCATCACCCCCTGGCCAACCGCCGGCACCCCCAGGGCACCCCCCGCCACCCCCCAGCCCCTCCTGGGCACCACCGCCACTCCCCATCACCCCCTGGCCACCCACCGCCACCCCTAGGGCACCCCCCGCCACCCCCCAGCCCCTCCTGGGCACCGCCCGCCACTCCCCATCACCCCCTGGCCAACCGCCGGCACCCCCAGGGCACCCCCCGCCACCCCCCAGCCCCTCCTGGGCACCACCGCCACTCCCCATCACCCCCTGGCCACCCACCGCCACCCCTAGGGCACTCCCCGCCACCTCACAGCCCCCCTTGGGCACTCTCCGGCACCCCCAGGGCACCTCCAGGGCACCCCTTGCCACCCCCAGGACAACTCCCGCCACCCCTCAGCCCCCTTGGGCACCCCCCGCCACACCCCAGCCCCCCGTGGGCACCCCCGGCACCTCCTAGCCCCCCCCCCCGGCCACCCCCAGGCACCCCCAGGGCATGTCCCGGTACCCCTGCCACCCCCCACCCACCCTGGTCACGCCCCGCCACCCCCAGGACCCTCCCTGCCACCCCCAAGCCCTCCCTGACCACCCCCCGCCACCCCCAGGGCACCTCCCAGCCCCCCCCCAGGACAACTCCCGCCACTCCCCAGCCCCCCCTGGCCACTCCCCGCGACCCCCAAGCCTCTCCTGGGCACTTCCCACCAACCCCAAGCCCTCCTTGGGCACCCTCCGGCACCTCCAGGACACCTCCAGGTCACCCCCCCGGTACCTCCCAGCCCTCTCTGGGCACCTCCCACCACCCCCAGGGCCCCCTTGGGCACCCCCCGCTACACTCTGGCCACCCCCCGCCACCCCCCAAGTCCCCCTGGGCACCCCGGGCACCCCCAAAGTTGAGCCCCGGCACCCCGCAGCCCCCTCTGGTCACCCGCCGGCACCCCCTAGCCCCCTCTGGTCACTCCCTGGTACCCCCCAGCCCACCCTGGGCACCCCCCGGCACCCCTTCCTTGCCTCCCCCCCCAGCGCGGGGGTGTGGGCCCCGGTGGGCAATGGGCTTGGGTCTGGGTGCCAGGGAAGTGCCCAAGCCCCCTGAAGAACAGAGACTTCGTCACCCTGCGCTCCTGGCTGCCCCTGGACGGCGACTACATCATCCTCAACTACAGCGTCAAGCACCCGGTGAGCCCCCGCCTGGCACCGGCCCTGGCACGGCTGGCACGGGCAGGGCTGGGCAGCGGCACGGGCAGGGCTCCGAGGTGGGCAAGGTCTGGGCATAAGAAAGGAAGTCGGAGGGGCTGGGGAGTGGCCAGAGAAGGGCAACCAAGCTGGAGGAGGGGCTGGCAGCAGCAAGCCAGGTGCCACTCCAGGACCGGGCTGGGGATGTCCCCACACCCCCCCCTCACCCCCCAGCTGGTTTGTGCCCCTTGCCCCTGATGCTGTCCCTGGGCACCACTGCACACATCCTGCTCCGTTCCTCCTGCCCCCCAGCCTTTGGGCACTGAGCAGCACTGCTGAGATCCCCTCTGGGGCTGCTCCTCTGCAGGCTACAAAGCCCCCAGGGTCCCTCAGCCTCTCCTCACCAGAGCTGCTCCAGGGCCCCTCAGCAGCTCTGCAGCCCTTTGCTGTCCCCTCTGCAGCACTTCTCTGTCCTTCTCCAACTGGGGAGCCCAGAGCTGGACCCAAAGTTGTGCAGCTGTGGCCTCCCCAGGGCAGAGCAGAGGGGCAGGAGAACCTCCCATGCCCTGCTGGCCTCACTCTGCCCAGGGCACTCCAGGAGACCTTCCTGGCCAGCAGGGCACATTGCTGGCTCAGGGCCACCCTGGCTCATGGCCATGGAGGAGGATGCCCCAAAACACCTTCCCGGGGCAGGGGCTGGGGGCACTGGGGGGCACTGGGAGCACCTTCAGGTGGTTGGTTGGAACCCCCAGCTCCAGCTCTGCTTCCTTGGCAAGGCTCAGGACAGGCTGCAGCACCTCCACCACTGCCTCCCCTGGCACCAGCAAGCCAGGTGCCACTCCAGGACTGGGCTGGGGATGTCCCCACACCCCCCTGCTGTCACCCAAGGTCCCAGGGCTGGGCTGGGGATGTCCCCACACCCCCCTGCTGTCACCCAAGGTCCCAGGGCTGGGCTGGGGATGTCCCCACACCCCCCTGCTGTCACCCAAGGTCCCAGGACTGGGCTGGGGATGTCCCCACACCCCCCTGCTGTCACCCAAGGTCCAGTCTGTGCCTCTCCACCTCTCTCTGGTGGTCCTGCAGCTGAGCATCCTTCAGCTGCTTCTTGCATTGGCTCCAGGGCTGCAGAGGAGCAGCTGAGGGACCTGGCAGGGTTCAGTGTGCAGAAGAGGAGGCTGAAGAGAGCTCCTGGCCTGGCAGAGGGATGGGCAGGATGGGCACATGCAGAGCTGCAGCCTTGGGGGATGGCAGGGCCTCTGGCACCAAGAAGGACATGGAGGAGCTGGAGCAGGGCCAGAGGAGGGCAACAAAGCTGGGGAAGGGTCTGGAGAAGAGGGCTGGGGAGGAGCAGCTGAGGGAGCTGGGGGTGTTTGGTGTGGAGAAGAGGAGGCTGAGGGAGACCTCATTGCTCTCTACAGCTCCTGAGAGGAGGCTGGAGCCAGGTGGGGGCTGGGCTCCTCTCCCCAGCATCAGGTGATGGAAGGAGAGGAAATGGTCTGAAGCTGCTGCAGGGGAGGCTTAGGTTGGAGCTGAGGAACAATTTCCTCAGGGATTGCAAGAGGCTGCCCAGGGAGGTGGTGGAGTGCCCATGGCTGGAGCTGTTCAAGGACCCTGTGCCCATGGCTCTTGGGGCCATGGGGTGGCCATGGGGGTTGGGTTGGATGATCCCAGAGGCCTCCCTGACTCCATGATTCCTTCCTGCAGAAGTATCCACCCAGGAAGGACTTTGTGAGGGCTGTGTCCCTGCAGACAGGTTACCTGGTCAAGGCCAATGGAGCCAGGGCCTGTGTCCTCTACTACCTCACCCAGGTGGACCCCAGGGGTGAGTGCCCAGCCAGGGGGGAGGGATGCAGCATGGACCTCCTCTGGGCTGGGACCATTTGGACCCCAGAGCTCCTCCCTGGGGCTCTGCAGCACCTGGAGGTCCAAAGGGCATTGGAGCAGGGAGGGTTCAGGTTGGACATGAGGAGGAAGATCTTCAGGGGTTAGGTTGGACACAGGAGGAAGATCTTCAGGGGTTAGGTTGGACAGCAGGAGGAAGATCTTCAGGGGTTAGGTTGGACACAGGAGGAAGATCTTCAGGGGTTAGGTTGGACACAGGAGGAAGATCTTCAGGGGTTAGGTTGGACACAGGAGGAAGATCTTCAGGGGTTAGGTTGGACACAGGAGGAAGATCTTCAGGGGTTAGGTTGGACACAGGAGGAAGATCTTCAGGGGTTAGGTTGGACACAGGAGGAAGATCTTCAGGGGTTAGGTTGGACACAGGAGGAAGATCTTCAGGGGTTAGGTTGGACACAGGAGGAAGATCTTCAGGGGTTAGGTTGGACACAGGAGGAAGATCTTCAGGGGTTAGGTTGGACACAGGAGGAAGATCTTCAGGGGTTAGGTTGGACAGCAGGAGGAAGATCTTCAGGGGTTAGGTTGGACACAGGAGGAAGATCTTCAGGGGTTAGGTTGGACACAGGAGGAAGATCTTCAGGGGTTAGGTTGGACACAGGAGGAAGATCTTCAGGGGTTAGGTTGGACACAGGAGGAAGATCTTCAGGGGTTAGGTTGGACACAGGAGGAAGATCTTCAGGGGTTAGGTTGGACACAGGAGGAAGATCTTCAGGGGTTAGGTTGGACACAGGAGGAAGATCTTCAGGGGTTAGGTTGGACAGCAGGAGGAAGATCTTCAGGGGTTAGGTTGGACACAGGAGGAAGATCTTCAGGGGTTAGGTTGGACACAGGAGGAAGATCTTCAGGGGTTAGGTTGGACACAGGAGGAAGATCTTCAGGGGTTAGGTTGGACACAGGAGGAAGATCTTCAGGGGTTAGGTTGGACACAGGAGGAAGATCTTCAGGGGGTTAGGTTGGACAGCAGGAGGAAGATCTTCAGGGGTTTAGGGTTGGACACAGGAGGAAGATCTTCAGGGGTTAGGTTGGACAGCAGGAGGAAGATCTTCAGGGGTTAGGTTGGACACAGGAGGAAGATCTTCAGGGGTTAGGTTGGACAGCAGGAGGAAGATCTTCAGGGGTTAGGTTGGACACAGGAGGAAGATCTTCAGGGGTTAGGTTGGACACAGGAGGAAGATCTTCAGGGGTTAGGTTGGACACAGGAGGAAGATCTTCAGGGGTTAGGTTGGACACAGGAGGAAGATCTTCAGGGGTTAGGTTGGACACAGGAGGAAGATCTTCAGGGGTTAGGTTGGACACAGGAGGAAGATCTTCAGGGGTTAGGTTGGACACAGGAGGAAGATCTTCAGGGGTTAGGTTGGACAGCAGGAGGAAGATCTTCAGGGGTTAGGTTGGACACAGGAGGAAGATCTTCAGGGGTTAGGTTGGACACAGGAGGAAGATCTTCAGGGGTTAGGTTGGACACAGGAGGAAGATCTTCAGGGGTTAGGTTGGACACAGGAGGAAGATCTTCAGGGGTTAGGTTGGACACAGGAGGAAGATCTTCAGGGGTTAGGTTTGACACAGGAGGAAGATCTTCAGGGGTTAGGTTGGACACAGGAGGAAGATCTTCAGGGGTTAGGTTGGACACAGGAGGAAGATCTTCAGGGGTTAGGGTTGGACACAGGAGGAAGATCTTCAGGGGTTAGGGTTGGACACAGGAGGAAGATCTTCAGGGGTTAGGGTTGGACACAGGAGGAAGATCTTCAGGGGTTAGGTTGGACACAGGAGGAAGATCTTCAGGGGTTAGGTTGGACACAGGAGGAAGATCTTCAGGGGTTAGGTTGGACACAGGAGGAAGATCTTCAGGGGTTAGGTTGGACACAGGAGGAAGATCTTCAGGGGTTAGGTTGGACACAGGAGGAAGATCTTCAGAGGTTAGGTTGGACACAGGAGGAAGATCTTCAGGGGGTTAGGTTGGACACAGGAGGAAGATCTTCAGGGGTTAGGTTGGACAGCAGGAGGAAGGTCTTCAGGCTGCCCAGGGAGGTGGTGGAGTCTCCATCCCTGGAGGCTCCTGGGGCTCCTCTGGGGCTGCTCCAGGGCTGCCCAAGTGCTGCAGCTCTGGCACCTCGCAGGGTCGCTGCCAAAGTGGGTGGTGAACAGAGTCTCCCAGATCCTGGCACCCAAGGTAAGCAGGGAGGGTGCCCAGCCAGGGGGTGCTGGGTGCCCCAGGGGTCACAGGATGGGTGCTGGGTGCTGCAGGGGTCACAGGATGGGTTCTGGGTGCCCCTGAGCATGCAGGATGGGTGCTGAGTGCCCCAAGGAATACAGGATGGGTGCTGAGAGACTTAGTTCTTGCAGGATGGGTGCTGGGTGCCCCAGGGATCACAGGGTGGGTGCTGGGTGCTGCAGGGCTCACAGGATGGGTGCTGGGTGCCCCAGGGCTTGCAGGATGGGTGCCCGAGGTGTGCCTGAGGTGTGCCCTGGGTGTGCCCAAGGTGTGCCCCAGGTGTGCCTGAGCTGTGCCAGAGCTGTGCCCGAGCTGTGCCCACGGTGTGCCCTGGGTGTGCCCAAGGTGTGCCCCGGGTGTGCTTGAGCTTTGCCTAAGATGTGCCTGAGCTGTGCCCCAGGTGTGCCTGAGCTGTGCCCCTGCTGTGCCCCTGTTGTGCCCCTGCTGTGCCCACAGGCCATGAAGCAGATCTACAGGGCAGGGCTGCGGTACCCGGAGTGGAAGCGGCACCACGACCCCTGGTACAAGCCCTGGGTGTACCCTGAGCAGAGCTCTGTGCCCAGCCTCAGCCTGGCAGAGCTCTCCCTGCAGCGAGCAGACTCCCTGGAGTGCGTAGACGAGGCAGGGCTGCCCGAGGAGCCCCCTGGCACCAGCGACCCCCAGGACTGAGACCCTCCCCTGAGCCCCCTCCTCACCCAAGACTGCCCTAGGAGCCCCCTGGCGCCAGCCACCCCCAGGACTGAGAGCCTCCTCTGAGCCCCCTCCTCACTCAGGGCTGCCCCAGGAGATCCTGGCACCACCAACCCCCAGGTCTGAGGCCCTCCCCCCAGCCCCCTCCTCACCCATGGAGGTCCATGGTGGTCCAGGGTGGCTCATGGAGGTCCAGGGTGGCTCATGGAGGTCCATGGCAGTGCGTGGAGGTCCATGGTGGTCCATGGAGGTGTCTCCATGCAGGGGGCAGAGTTGGCAGCAGAAGGAGCTGGGCAGGACCAAGAGGGAGGATCCATAGGATGTTAGGGGTTGGAAGGGACCTTCAAAGCTCATCAAGTCCAACCCCAACCCTGCCCCTGGGGGAGCAGGAGCTTGCCTGGCACCAGGACCTCCCTTTGCCACCGTGAGACCCTCTAGAGGTGCCCAGCCAAGAAGTGGGAGGTGTGGGGGAGCCCTGCCCAGGCTTTGCAGCTGCCCTCTCCCCACCCCCAGCTCCACCTCTGCCAGCCCAGGCTGGACCCCCCGAGCCCCTCCAGGCTCCGTGTGAGCCTCTCCCCACCCCAGATCAGCTCTCCTGGGCATCAGCCTAGCTCTAGCCCAGCTGGCTCCGGGGCCTCCTTCCCCAGGTGGCACCTGGGGAGGGTTGCCCTGGCAGGGGGGGTGGTGGCAGCCCCTGTCCCCCCCTCCCGCTGTTCGCCGCTGCTGTGGTTCCCTGGAACAACAATAAAGGGGGCAGCCCACCTGTGACAAGGCATTGGCTTGGCATGGGCTGCCAGGAAGCTGGCAGCAGGGGGAAGAACTGGCACGGAGCCCACCACGGGGCTGGCCAGGAGCACAAGTCCAGCCCTGAGACCCCCAGAGCCCGGGATGGGGAGCGGGGGGGGGGCGGAAGCCTCGACTGGGAGCGAGGTGTCCAGCGGCAGGGCAGGGTGCTGGGCTCCTAGCAGCCAGGGGCAGGTGGGGAGGGGGTTGGGCACAGGGCAGCCTCCAGAGGACGCCCAGGAAGCTGCTTCAGACAGAGGGCAGCGGGGAACCACCAGCCAGGCGCTGGAGTTTCCACCTCCCACTTGACCCTCACGCCCCGAGGCTGCCTGCGGCTGCCTGCTCCGGGAGGGTCTCATTCTGATCATGGAACCGCAGAAGGGGCTGGGGGGGAGGAGAGCTTTAAAGCTCACCCAGCCCAACCCCCCCCTGCAGCCAGCAGGGACAGCTGCAGCCGGAGCAGGGGAGGCAGGGGAGGGGATGGATGGGAGGCATCTCCATTGCTGCCTGCAGGCATGAGGAGCAGGCAGGGTCCATGCCATGGCACTCTGGGGCATGGTTTGATGGCCAAGGTGGTGTTAGGAGGATGGTTGGACTCACAGCATCCCAGTACCACAGAACATCAGAGGCTGGAAGGGACCTCCAGGGATCATCCAGCCCAACCCCCTGCCAGAGCAGGAGCACCCAGGGCAGGTCACACAGGAACACATCCAGGTGGGGTTGGAAAGGCTCCAGAGAAGGAGACTCCACAACCCCCCTGGGCAGCCTGCTCCAGGGATCCCTCACCCTCACTGGAAAGAAGTTTCTCCTCCTTTTGAGCTGAAACCTTCTCTGTTCCAGTTTGTCTCCATTGCTCCTTGGCTCATTGCTGTGCACCACCCACAAGAGCCTGGCCCCCTCCCCTTGCCCCCCACCCCTCAGCTATTGATAGACATTGATCAGATCCCTCTCAGCCTTCTCCTCTCCACACTAACCACCCCCAGGGCTCTCAGGCTCTCTCCACAGGGGAGATGCTCAAGTCCCCAACTCCTCCTCCTGGCTCTCCCTTGGCCTCTCTCCAGCAGCTCTCTGTCTCTCTTGACCTGGGGAGCCCAGGACTGGACACAGGATTGCAGCTGTGGTCTCAGCAGGGCAGAGTAGAGGGGGAGCAGAACCTCCCCAGCCCTGCTGCCCACACTTTGCTTGCTGCCCCCCAGGACCCCCTTGGCTCTCTTGGCCACCAGGGCACTTTGCTGTCCCATGCAGAACTTGCTGCCCCCCAGCACTCCAAGGCCTTGCTCCATGGAGCTGCTCTCCAGCAGGGCAGCCTCTAACCTGTCCTGCTCCATCTCCTCTGCCTCCTGCCCTCTTCCATCCCAACCTGCCTGGCACCTGCCCCCAGCCCAGCAGCGATGCTCAGCCAGGCACCAGAGGTTCACAAGCTGCAGGGCTCTACTTCCAGGCACCTGCTGGCACCCAGAGTGACAGCAGGGGACAGCCACCACCCCCAGAGTCTGCTCTCACCTTCTGCTCCTGGGCTGGGGCTGCATGGCCAAAGATGGTCTCACAGTAGGGGCTGGCAGGCTGCCCCCCAGCCTCTGTGGGCAGACAGGAGTGGGGCTCTCTGCAGCAGGTCTCTCTTGACCTGGGGAGCCCCAGCCTGGGCACAGCATTGCAGCTGTGGTCACAGCAGGGCAGGGCAGAGGGAGAGCTTCTCACTGTGGCTTTTGGGGCTCCCCTGACGCTTCCAACCTCACCTTGAAGCCAACTCACCTCCAGCTGCTGCCCTGTGCTTGCCACCCCCCCTGCCCCTCACACCCCCCAGTACCTCACACCCCCCCTGCCCCTCACACCCCCCTGCCCCTCACACCCCCCTGCCCCTCACACCCCCCCTGCCCCTCACACCCCCCAGCACCTCACACCCCCCTGTCCCTCACACCCCCCAGCACCTCACACCCCCCTGCCCCTCACACCCCCCCTGCCCAGCTTGTCCTGGGGTGCAGCTCAGCATCTCAGCTGCAGCAGCTCCCCAGCCCCCTGCAGCCACACCTCAGGTCACAGCTGGTCCCTGTGCAGCTCCTGGGGGGCACCACACACCTGTCCCACTGCAGAGGGGACGGGGCAGAGGAGAGGGCATCCTGCCCAGCAGAGCAGGCATCTCCCATGGCTGGCAGCTGGCCTGGGTACACTGCATCTCTGCCCAGGATGGCCAAGATGATGATGGCATCAAGAGCCAGGTCAGCACCAGGTGCTGCCAGCATGGTGTTGGTCTCAAGTGCCTACTCAGCACAGGATGATCACAACGGTGCTGGCATCAAGTGCCAACTCAGCCCAGCATGGTCACAATGGTGCTGGCATCCAGTGTCAACTCAGCACAGGGTGTACAGGGTGGTACTGGCATGAAATGTCATCTCAGCATAGGATGGCCACAATGGTGTTGGCATCAAGTGCCAGCCCAGCCCAGGATGGCCAGCATGGTGTTGGCATCAAGTGCCAGCTGAGCCCAGGATGGCCAGCATGGTGTTGGCATCAAGTGCCAGCCCAGCCCAGGATGGCCAGCACGGTGTTGGCATCAAGTGCCAGCCCAGCCCAGGATGGCCAGCATGGTGTTGGCATCAAGTGCCAGCCCAGCCCAGGATGGCCAGCACGGTGTTGGCATCAAGTGCCAGCCGAGCCCAGGATGGCCAGCATGGTGTTGGCATCAAGTGCCAGCTTAGCCCAGGATGGCCAGCACGGTGTTGGCATCAAGTGCCAGCCCAGCCCAGGATGGCCAGCACGGTGTTGGCATCAAGTGCCAGCTTAGCCCAGGATGGCCAGCATGGCGTTGGCATCAAGTGCCAGCCCAGCCCAGGATGGCCAGCATGGCGTTGGCATCAAGTGCCCCTAAGGGGCAGGGACTGTCCTGCACCCCATGGCCTGCTGGGAGCCAGTGTGGGGATACCTTCAGGAAGGATGTGGCACTGCTGGACCCCCCGGGGCACCTGTGGAGGCCTGTGCCACCTGCTTGGACTAGATGACCTTGGGAGGTGCCATCCAACCTCCCCCCCCCCCAAGGCTGTGACTGGCACCCCACATCCATCACAGCTCCAGCACCTAAGCCAGGATGGGAGCAGGCTGGGGGGGTGAGGGGAAGAGAGTCCCCCAGATGTCCTCCTGCTGGGATTCTGGGGGTGCTGGGGGCTCCCATCCCTTCCCCTGGGGTTCTGGAGGTGCTGGGGGCTCACATCCCTTCCCCTGGGGTTCTGGAGGTGCTGGGGGCTCCCATCCCTTCCCCTGGGGTTCTGGAGGTGCTGGGGGCTCACATCCCTCCTGCTGGGGTTCTGGGGGTGCTGGGGGCTCACATCCCTCCTGCTGGGGTTCTGGGGGTGCTGGGGGCTCACATCTCTCCTGCTGGGGTTCTGGGGGTGCTGGGGGCTCACATCCCTCCTGCTGGGGTTCTGGAGGTGCTGGGGGCTCACATCCCTTCCCCTGGGGTTCTGGAGGTGCTGGGGGCTCACATCCCTCCTGCTGGGGTTCTGGGGGTGCTGGGGGCTCACATCCCTCCTGCTGGGGTTCTGGAGGTGCTGGGGGCTCACATCCCTTCCCCTGGGGTTCTGGAGGTGCTGGGGGCTCACATCCCTCCTCTGGGGTTCTGGAGGTGCTGGGGGCTCACATCCCTCCTGCTGGGGTTCTGGGGGTGCTGGGGGCTCCCATCCCTTCCCCTGGGGTTCTGGAGGTGCTGGGGGCTCACATCCCTCCTGCTGGGGTTCTGGGGGTGCTGGGGGCTCACATCCCTCCTGCTGGGGTTCTGGAGGTGCTGGGGGCTCACATCCCTGCCCCTGGGGTTCTGGAGGTGCTGGGGGCTCACATCCCTTCCCCTGGGGTTCTGGAGGTGCTGGGGGCTCACATCCCTCCTGCTGGGGTTCTGGGGGTGCTGGGGGCTCCCATCCCTCCTGCTGGGGTTCTGGAGGTGCTGGGGGCTCACATCCCTTCCCCTGGGGTGCTGGGGGTGCTGGGGTCTCACATCCCTCCTCTGGGGTTCTGGAGGTGCTGGGGGCTCACATCCCTGCCCCTGGGGTGCTGGGGGTGCTGGGGGCTCACATCCCTCCTCTGGGGTTCTGGGGGTGCTGGGGGATCCCATCCCTTCCCCTGGGGTTCTGGAGGTGCTGGGGGCTCACATCCCTCCTGCTGGGGTTCTGGGGGTGCTGGGGGCTCCCATCCCTTCCCCTGGGGTTCTGGAGGTGCTGGGAGCTCACATCCCTCCTGCTGGGGTTCTGGGGGTGCTGGGGGCTCACATCCCTCCTGCTGGGGTTCTGGAGGTGCTGGGGGCTCACATCCCTTCCCCTGGGGTTCTGGAGGTGCTGGGGGCTCACATCCCTTCCCCTGGGGTGCTGGGGGTGCTGGGGGCTCACATCCCTCCTCTGGGGTTCTGGAGGTGCTGGGGGCTCACATCCCTGCCCCTGGGGTGCTGGGGGTGCTGGGGGCTCACATCCCTCCTCTGGGGTTCTGGGGGTGCTGGGGGATCCCATCCCTTCCCCTGGGGTTCTGGAGGTGCTGGGGGCTCACATCCCTCCTGCTGGGGTTCTGGGGGTGCTGGGGGCTCCCATCCCTTCCCCTGGGGTTCTGGAGGTGCTGGGGGCTCACATCCCTCCTGCTGGGGTTGTGGGGGTGCTGGGGGCTCACATCCTTCCTGCTGGGGTTGTGGGGGTGCTGGGGGCTCCCATCCCTTCCCCTGGGGTGCTGGGGGTGCTGGGGGCTCACATCCCTTCCCCTGGGGTGCTGGGGTCTCACATCCCTCCTCTGGGGTTCTGGAGGTGCTGGGGGCTCACATCCCTCCTGCTGGGGTTCTGGGGGTGCTGGGGGCTCCCATCCCTTCCCCTGGGGTTCTGGGGGTGCTGGGGGCTCACATCCCTCCTGCTGGGGTTGTGGGGGTGCTGGGGGCTCACATC
>NW_026539237.1:0-28185 GCF_027791375.1 Indicator indicator
TCTTTTTTACTTTTCTTTGTTCTTTTTTCTTTTTTTTTTTTTTATCTTTTCTTTCTTTCTTTTTTTCTCTTCCTGCCCTCTCCCCCCCTCTCTCCCGCTCGCTTCCTTGTGCTTTCTCCCGTCCCCCTCTTCCTCTCTCCCTCTTCCCCCCTCGCTCTGCCGTTCTCTCCCCCACGCTCTCCCGTTCCAGTTTCCTTGCTGGGATGTCATTAACCAGGGTCTGGGCAGTGGGGACACTGCTGTCACTCTGTCCTGCACCAAACTCTGTCCCCACCCCTCAGCCTCCCTCCCACCAGCCTCTCTTGGAAATTGCACACTTCCAGCACGGCAAAAAGCCACCAGTTTGTGACTGGTCTCCTCTGGGTCACCAGGAGCGATGCACTCAACCCTCACTTTGGTTGCTCCTTGGTTGCAGGAAACCTCCCACCAGGGACCATCTGGAGAGGCACAGCACCCTCCCAGCACCAGAGGCTGAGCTAATCCCAGTTTCATGCAATCACAGAATCACAGAAGTGTTGAGGCTGGGAGAGACCTTGGAGATCATCACGTCCAAACGCTTGCCTGGAGCTCACAATCCCACCACTGAGGGATGTTTCACACCCAGCATCTCACTATGCCTCCTCTAGGACCCCTCCAATGTCCATCACAGGGACCCTTTCGATGTCCATTACTGGGAGTCCTCTAACATCCATCACTAAGACCCCTGCAATATCCATCTCCAGGATGGAGACATCTCCAATGTCCACCACTGAGATCTCTCCAATATCCATCACTGGGACCCCTCCAATATTCATCACTGGGACCCCTCCAATATCCATCACTGGGACCCCTCCAATATTCATCACTGGGACCCCTCCAATATCCATCACTGGGACCCCTCCAATATTCATCACTGGGACTCCTCCAATGTCTATCACCAGGACCCCTCCAATATTCATCACTGGGACCCCTCCAATATCCATCACTGGGACCCCTCCAATATTCATCACTGGGACCCCTCCAATATCCATCACTGGGACCCCTCCAATGTCTATCACCAGGACCCCTCCAATATCCATCACTGGGACCCCTCCAGTGTCCATCACCAGGACTCCTCCAATATCAATCACCAGGACCCCTCCAATGCCCATCACTGGGACTCTCCAATATCCATCACTGGAACCCCTCAAATGTCCATCTCCAGGACCCCTCCAATGTCCATCACTTGGACCCCTCTAATATCCATCTTCAGGACCCCTCCAATATCCAATCACTGGGACCCCTCCAATAAGCATCACCAGGACCCCTCCAGTATGCACCACCAGGACCCCTCCAGTATCCATCACTGGAACCCCTCCAATATGCACCACCAGGACCTCTCCAGTATCCATCCCCAGGACCCCTCCAATGCCCATCCCCAGGACCCCTCCAATGCCCATCCCTGATGTCCCTGTCCCCACGGCAGAGCAGGAGAACACAGCACAGCAGAGCTGCGGCTGAGAGATCATCTCGGAGGAGCCCAAAGCTGCCGGGCAGGGATCTGACTCATGGCAGAGTCATAGAATTGAGACACCAGCAGATGCCCTCCTACAGCTGCCAGCAGCTTGCCAGCCAGGGAAGGTGTTCCCAACAACTTCTTTTCCCCGGGAAGGCCGAGGCTGTGCCTGCGTGGTGCTGACAACCTGCGCTCAGCGCTCCGGCTCATGCCGCTCCCGCTCCTGCCTCTCCCCAGCTGCTCTCCCAGTCAGTCCCCACAGCCCCTGGAAGCTGGATGGGATGTGGGATTTGCTGGGAGCACTTTCCCACCGCACAAGCAGGGACAGGAGCACCCAAGCAGGTCGAGCACTCTGGGGATGGGTGATGCCAGAGGTGCCCGAGCAGGCTGGGCAGGGTGAGCAGAGTCACAGGGAGGTGACAGTGCCATAATTATAGATTCACAGAATGGGTTGGGTTGGAAGAGACCTTAAAGATCATCCAGTTCCAACCTCCCTGCCATGGGCAGGGACACCTCCCACCAGCCCAGGTTGCTCAAAGCCTCATCCAGCCTGGCCCTGAACACCTCCAGGGAGGGGACATCCACAACCTCCCTGGGCAACCTGTTCCAGTCTCTCCCCACCTTCACTGCCAAGAATTCCTTCCTAACCTCCAGTCTCAATCTGCCCTCCTCAAGCTTCCAGCCATTCCCAACATTCCAGCTACTTCCAGCTGGGAAAAGCTGGCAAAGGAGAAGGATCAGGGCCTGGAGGATGCACTGGGGAGCACAAGCTCTGGTGGGAGAGCCACCACGGAGGACACCAGCAGGGCCTCCGGCTTAGCCCCACTCTCTTTCTGCTACCAGTGGCCTCCCAGTTCAGCACTGGGGAGAGATGATGCCTGCCAGGGCTGGAGCCACCCAACAGCTCCTGCAGAGCCTGATGACATCCCCAGGTAGATATTCTTCAGAGGGTCACAGAGGAAGGTAGCAGCAGAGAGATATTTAAGTGGTGTTTTACCATCAGAAAAGAAAAAAAAAATTAGAGTCACAATATTAATTAATCCTCAAAGCACTTTAGGAACATTAACTAATTAAGCCTCCCAACCCCTCTTCGTGGTGGGGAAGGTATCACTGTCCTCCTTTCACAGCTGTGGAAAAAAAAGAAGCAGGCAGGAGGTGCCATGTGGCTCACCCAAGGTTGCTGCCAGCAGAGTGAAGGTGGGAAGGGGGACCCCAAAAATCCCCCTTGAGCAGAACACCACGCAGCACCCCAGCACATCCCAGCACAGTGCTCCCCACCCAGGGCAAAGCAAAGAGACAGTGTCACAGAACCACAGAATTAACCAGGTTGGAAAGGACCTCTGAGATCATCAAGTCCAACCTATCACCCAAGGACACAGTCTCCAGCTCCACCAGGGGAGGTTTGGGATGGATGGTAGGAAGAAAAGGGATTGGCCGTTGGGATGGGCTGCCCGGAGAGGTGGTGGTCACCCTCCTTGGGAGTGCTTAAAAACAGCCTGGACGAGGCACTTAGTGCCACGGTTTAGTTGATTAGATGAGTCTAAGGGGCAGGAGATGGGGTGGGGTGGCGCAAGGGATGAGCCGGGATGAGCCGGGATGAGCCCAGGCCACCACCGCAGGCAGAGCTCTGCCCCCTCCCCCCACGAGGGGAAAACCCACCAGAGCCTGAGGCAGGGAACGGAACGAGGAAACGAGGAAGGGATGGGGGTGGGGGTGGGGGTTGGTTTCTGGAAAGCACAAAGGACCCTGAGTGGTTGGAAGGCGATGAGAGGCCCCGGCTGGGTTATCAACCGGTGTCTCCATCAGGCGGCATCGATCCGGATAATAGCCGGCAATTGTTCAGCTACGATATCATAAAGTCACTTTAACCACAGCCATAAAGCTTCCCCCGCCTGCGGCACCGCCGGGCGTCCCCCCGCCCTGCCAGCCGCGCACCGGGGCTGGGGAGGGGACACACACACGCAGACGGCAAAGCCTTTTGGCCCCTGCCACCAGCGCGGCAGAAGATGCTGAGGGTCGTCGCCAGCTCGCACCCGAGCGTGAGGGAGAAGCTGTCCCTGGGTCACTGACCTCAGAGTCATGGAATTGTTTGGGTTGGAAAAGCCCTCTGAGAGCATCCAGTCCAAGCTTCAACCCAACCCCACCGTGGGCACCAAACTATGGTCCCAAGTGCCACGGCCACAGGGTTCTGGAACACCTCCAGGGATGAGGACTCCACCACCTCCCTGGGCAGCCTCTTCCAACCCCTGACCACTCTTGCAGCAAGGAAATTGTTCCTCATCGCCAACCTAACCCTCCCCTGGGGCAACCTGAGGCCATCTCCTCTTGTCTTCTTGTCCCAGGGGACAAGAGACCAACCCCCACCTGGCTCCAGCCTCCTTTCAGGGAGCTGTAGAGATCCAGGTCTCTCTTCACAGAGATGAGGTCATCACCCCCCAGTATTGTCCTCCCAGCTTCTGCTGCTCTGATTGGGAGTGGAGGGGACTTGGATAGGACATGGAGGGGACTGGGATGGGATGCCAACGCCCCAGTGCTCCCCAAAATACACCCCCTGAGAACCAGCAGCGCCAGGGTCAGGGCAGCTCAAAGGCAGTGGCTGAGATTCACCATTCCAAGTTTTAATCCATGGGATTTAGGGTAGTTAGGAAAAAACCCACAGTGACAGCCTCTCCCCCCCGCCCCCATACAGCAGCTGTGACCTCCCCCCCCCTACCCCAGCTTTACTCCTACCCCCAGCAAACACAGGGCTGGGACCCAGCTCCTCTACTCCCCGCCGGGTTGTGGGGGGCTTGCCGTTACCAGCCCCTCAAATCCCAGGCTGTTCCCATGCCAGCTGGCAATCACCAGCTCCACTTTCCAGTTGGAAGTCGGCAGGGGTTTGGCTTTGCTTGGCAGCCCCCGGGGGACACCGGCGGCAGCCCCTGCCCGTGCCGGAGAACGAAGCTTCCTCACCCGCCCGCTTCCCACTGCTTAATGAGCACAAAATATTTCCATGTTGCCAATTACTTGGTTCGTTTGTGCTGCTGCAGGCAGCACCGGCGCAGGGAAAATCCCTCCGGAGCTGCCCTGGCCCCCAGGGAACTGGGGGGCGAATCCCCCTCCCAGCCTTGTCAGACCTGAAGTGTCCCCCCAGCTTCATCGCACACCCCCAAAAGGTCCCCCCCGCACCCCAGCCCCTGAGCTGCCGCCTCTAGCAGCCGGCTAACGCCTTTCCCACGTCTCCCCTGTGACTGCGGTGGGAAAGTGAAACCTTCCCGGGATTTAACCTGGCCTTGAAGGGTCATGTCGAAGCCCCCCTACACACACTTTGCACGAGCTGAGTCCCAGCTTGGGCTCCTCGAGTGTCCCCCACGCTGCCACTCACGTCCTTGGGGACTCACGGGCTGAGGTGTCAGAGCAAAGTGGGATGAAATGCACCCAAAATGTCCCTGAGAGGC
Organism: Indicator indicator; assembly: GCF_027791375.1. NCBI lineage: Eukaryota > Metazoa > Chordata > Aves > Piciformes > Indicatoridae > Indicator > Indicator indicator. Next base: position 4,912 of record NW_026539237.1, read on the forward strand.
TGGTGAGGCTGCTTGCCCTGGGGGTGCTGATGCCCCCCGAAGCATCGCAGCAGGATCTGGCCCCACCAGCCCCTGCACAGGGTGTGAGAGCGGGTCCAAGTCCATGGCACCTACCGGCACCTCGCAAGGCTCCATCCCTCCGCTGGCAAAAGCTCAATGCGGCCGAGGGACCCACATCCACCCCCCAGGCCTCCAAAAAAAAAAATCTCCTTTTTGGCTTATTTCCTAAATTTCTCCCCACTGATACCCACCAGCAGATGACCTTTAGGCAGAAAACGATCTCTAAAGTCCCTTCCAACCCATCCTGTAAGTCCATCCTTTAGGGACCCAAGATGCCGCCGTGCCAACCCCTTCCAGCACAGAGGGAAAAACCTCTCAGCAGCACCACAGCCATGTGCCAGATTTCCCACCAGCCTTAACTGGGTTCATCCCACCCTGGGGACCCAACCCAACACCTCCCATCCTGGGGAGGATTTATAGCCCGAAGCGGGGGGGGAGGGGGGCGAGGGGGAACCTCTCCCTGCGCCGTCATTATACAAACATTAAAGCAGGTCGGTCCCGGCATCGGCGTCCCCGGCGCCGCGGCTACACCTGCGGCCATAAATCCTCCTCTGGAGGCAGCTCAGCGGTGGTGATTTATAAGGTGAAACAAATATTACAATGTTTAAGAAGGAAAAAAAAAAAAAAAAAAGGAAAAAATAAACAAAACAAAAAAAAAATCAACCCAAACTCATCCATCTGGGCTCCCCTCGCACCACGAACGGAGCCGCCGACGTGCACCGAGGTGCTCTCGGTGACACCGGGGCGCTCTCGGTGGCACCGAGACACTCTCCACCGAGGTTTACAGGGCACCGTGGGACCTGCCAGCCAAGGGCCACATAGAATGGTTTGGGTTGGAAGGGATCTTAAACATCATCCACTTCCAGCCTCCCCCCACCCCGGGCAGGGGCACCGTCCAGCTGGGCTGCGGCGCTGCCGAACGCACCGGGCCGGGCGATCAGCGCAGCTTTGAGCCACCACAACCCTCACCGCAGCCCCAAACCGGCCCGAAAGGAGCCTTAGGCTGAGGTGTTGGGGGCCTGCAACCCCTCCTGGTGCTTTGGGGATGTGAAGGAGGAGGGAATTCGCAGGAGGTGATGCTCCAGCTCCCGGCTGGAATTCCCAGCCCCGGCTGTGCCACGCCGGGAGAGCCGCGTCCTTCTCAAGCTCTCCATTGCACTCTACAAATATTAATTGCTTAATTTAGCCCCTGGCAGCGAATCCTCACCTTAACCCAGGCTGGGAGGTGGAGTGGGGGTTGGGGGGAGGGGGGGAGCGGGGAGGGGGAGCCATTTGTCTCCGCGTAACGAGCTGGAACGCGGCTCCCGAGCTCACACCCAGCTCGCTGCCCTAACGCCGAGCGTTCCTCCACCTCCGCCAAAAGCCTTCTCTCTTAGGAGACACCACGGTGATTTATTGGTGTTCATCAGCTTTGAAATGCTTTTCTGGAGCTCAGATTCCTGCTGCCGTATGCCCAAGCCAGGCCCCAGCATCCTCCTGCAGCTGCTTCACATCCCAACGCCGGGGAGAGCTCCAGGAAGGAGCCAAGGTGGAAAATGAACAACTGCGGATCCTGGTGGGGATGAGCTCGGCTGGAGAGGTGGTGGTTGGGTTGGGATGGCTGCACCTGAGACACCAAGCCTAGGAACTGGCATGGACAGGGACTGCAGGCAAGGAAATGTGGGATCCACAAGCAGGGAAATGTTAGATCCACAGGCAGGGAAATGTGGGATCTGCAGGCAGGGAAACGCAGGATCTGCTGCGAGGTGAAGGTAATCAATCCCTGGAGGTGAATGTTAGGCATAATGCCACCTGCAGAGCACAGTCCCCTGGCACAGTGATCTCCATTTCCCATCCCTAGTTTTAGTCCTTAATTCCCCATCACAGCCAGAGCTCCGCAGGCGCCGCGCTGCAGGGGGATCCTGGAGTTCCACAGACTCAGCACCGTGCCCAGCTCCAGCCAAACCCAGATCTGGGAAGAACCCAACAGTGATGACATTGGCTGGGGACTGGAGCCAAAAGTCATTGTCAAAGCCATAGCCAAGAGTCTGTCCTTGGCTGACGGTTTGGATTGTGTCAGAAACCAAACTGAGAGAACCATTTTGACCAGGAGCTGGTGCCAGGAGTGCCACGTGCTGGTGCCACATCCCACAGTGGTTGTACAACGGTGCCACGGTGCTGGTGGCAGCAGGACATTCCCCTCACAGCCCTGGGGATGTGGTATGGCACAGCCTGGCACGGCCCCTGGTGCCGTGGTGCTGCCAGAGCTGGGATGTTGTGGGGCAACAGGTCCTGACTGCCCTGTGGGCAGGATCTTGGGAAACCCAAGGAGAGATTTGGAGGACCTGCAGGATGGACACCACAGTCTGCAGCATGAGGCTGTCCCAGAGATAAGAACCTTGCTGGGCTCAAGACAATAATAATTTTCCTGAATAAAGGATTTCAGAGCCTACCCTGTCCTCAGTGCTCTCCCAAAGACTCTGGCATGAGGAAGGGATGGAGGATGGTGCCCAACCCAAAAGGGGGACTTCAAGGTGAGCATCCACCAGCCAGACAAAGACCCTACAGGGTAGAAGGAAATACAGTTCCGGGGTTCATGCAGCTGCTTAAAACGAAGGAAAACGGTGGAAGGGAAGAAGGAGGAGCAGCTGGGATCAGACCCAAAGGAAGAAGCTGTGGGGAGAGGAGAATCACAGAATCATTTTGGTTGGAAAAACCCTTGCAGATCAATGAGTCCAAAAATCATCATTCCTCCCTCCCTGGATGGGACCAGGGCTGTGCAGGGCACAGAGCCACTTGAGGGACCCTGGAATGTTTCTGTCCCCAGCAAAGTACCCAGTAGAAAAAATTAATCTAAATCCAGCACTGAGCTCCCCTTTCCTCCCACCAGCCCTACACATGGAACAAAGGAATCCAGGCTGGTCCATGGCAGATGTCAGCCAAAAGGTGACAAGTCCCATTTTAGGTGATGCCAGGAGGGCAGCAAGAGGCCAACTGCAGCCCACTGAGAGGCTCTGGTGGGATTTCCTATCCTGACTGGGTCTGGGACCACCCTCCCCACACCCCAGCTCCAAGTTTTCCAGCTGAACAAAGGGAGAAAGGTGAAAGTTGGATCAGATGATCCTTGGAGTCCCTTCCAACCTGGCATTCTGTGATTTTGTGGCTTTGGTGAACACCCAAGGACCAAACCCCTCGGGAGAGAGTCTTGCCTGCCCAGCAACCCTCCAGCCCCATCTTAGCAGCGCAAAGAATTGGTCCCAGAGTTGGGAAAAGTCCCTTCCCAAGAGCTGGGACACGAGCTCAGGGTCCATCAGCTCCAATGCTGGGTCAGGCAAATTATCTTGGAAAAAAATGAAGTGAAAATGTGCAGAAAAAGAAGCATCTGCAAAGCAGTGAAGGACTTTGGTGTGCTGGGGAATAAGGGAAATTTAAACTGGAAGGTCCAAATACAGAAAAAAAGGGAAGAAGAGCCTGGTGGAGGTTCCCTTAATTCCAGGGCAAAAGGAAAAAATTCCAGAGTGAAAGGAAAAAAATTCCAAAAGGAAAAATTTCCAGAGCAAAAGAAAAAATTCCAGGGCAAAAGGAAACATTTCCAAGGCCAAAGGAAAAAAATTCCAGGACCAAAGGAAAAAATTCCAAGGCAAAAGGAAAAAAATCCAGGGCAAAAGGAAAAAAATCCAGGGCCAAACGAAAAAAATGCCAGGGCCAAAGGAAAAAAATTCCAAGGCAAAAGGAAAAAAATCCAGGGCAAAAAGAAAGAATTCCAGGGCAAAAGGAAAAAAATTCCAGAGCAAATGGGAAAAAAAATCCAGAGCAAAAGGAAACAAATTCAGAGCAAAAGGAAAAAAATTCCAAGGTGAAAGGAAAAAAATTCCAAGGTGAAAGGAAAAAAATTCCAGGGCAAAAGGAAAGAATTCCAGGGCAAAAGGAAAGAATTCTAGGGCAAAAGGAAAGAATTTCAGGGCAAAAGGAAAGAATTTCAGGGCTAAAGGAAAGAATTCCAGAGCAAAAGGAAAATGCTGAGTATTTAGCCCTCCCATTTATGGCTCCTTTTAAACATCCACCATTCCCAAACCACTCTAAAATCCAAGACCTGGGATCACCCCACCACGGAAGCCCCCGGGATGCCCCAGGAGGGACGGACAGATGGACACAGCCCAGCCGCCTGCACCCCCGGCCGGGGATGGGGTAGCTCCGCTCCAGCCTCACTTTCCTGTCCCAGAGTCATCCAGGGCTGGACCAGCAACCAGGGGGTACCCCCAACCCCACTGTCCCCAGGGGGCTCTGCTCCACATTTTTCCACTCAATTTGCTTCCCGAGCCTGCAGGAGATAAATCCCAGAGCCGAGGCAGGCGGCCGGAACGGCAGAGCCAGCGGTGCCAAGTTTAATAAGCAACCCTGATGGAGAAACCAGATAATAATTGGGATTATCGAGCTGGCTGGGAAAGAGTTTCTCCTCCAGTTCCTGCTGGCCCCAGCAGCCACCCCAGGCACCTGGCATGGGAGTGTCAATGCCACTCGTGGGGCCGCCAGTGGGACTGGGATGACTCCTGGGCACGGCAACGCCGGGATGCAGCCAGGGAGCAGGATCAGCTCATTGATGATTAAAACCAGCCAAATAATAAATCCATTTTTGGATGCACCCCCTCAAATCCCACAGGAGGAGCCGCTCCTTCCTTAGATTCCTAAGACCATCCACACATCCAGGCAGAGGGTAGGGGACTGTCCCCATCCCAGTGCCCACCGAGAGCTCCACCGCCGGAATAATCCCATCCTGGTTGGATTTGACGCAGGGCACAAGGTGCAGGCATTTTTTTACCTCCTGCTGGCCCCAGCAGCCACTCCAGCACCTGGCACCAGGGTGACAATGCCACTTGTGGGGCCACCAGTGGGACTGGGATGAATCCTGGGCACAGCAACGCCAGGATGCAGCCAGGGAGCAGGATCGGCTTAGCGATAATTAAAAGAGGCTAAATAAAAAATCCATTTCTGGATGCAACCACCCCTCCCCGCCCGAAATCCCACAGAAACACCCACTCCTTCCTTAGATTCCTAAATCCATCCCAGCATCCAGGCACAGTGTGTGGGGGTTGTCCCCATCCCAGTGCCTGCCGAGAGCTCTGCCGCCGGAATAATCCCATCCCGGTCGGATTTGGCGTGGGGCACGAGGTGCAGGGACTCAGTGGAAACAGGATTGGGGGAAAAAAAGAAAAGGAAGAATTGGGATTTTCTGAGGTCTCCCCAGGGTTAAGCTTTGACTGCAAATATAAATAGGGTTGGGTTTGTTGGTTTGGGTTCCCCCCCCCCCCTTTTAAATAAGAGTAAAATAATAATAAAGGAGAAGAAATTCCCAAATCCAAGCAGTTTAAAATTAAAAGCAGCCAGAAAGGCAGAGTGAAAAAGTAAATCCTGCTGGAAGATGCAGCCAGGCTGAGTGCTCAAAAGTATTTCTGTGTGCTGGTGAAAGATTTCATCTGGTTGCCAGCACATGCGAGAGTTTTGCTCTCTGTGCAATGAGAAAGGAAAGAGAGAAAGGAAGGAGAGAGAAAGGAGAGAAGGGAAGGAGAGAGAGAAAGGAAGGAGAGAGAGAAGGGAAGGAGAGAGAGAGAAAGGAAGGAGAGAGAAGGGAAGGAGAGAGAGAAGGGAAGGAGAGAGAGAAAGGAAGGAGAGAGAGAGAAAGGAAGGAGAGAGAGAGAGAAAGGAAGGAGAGAGAGAGAGAAAGGAAGGAGAGAGAGAAAGGAAGGAGAGAGAGAGAAAGGAAGGAGAGAGAGAGAAAGGAAGGAGAGAGAGAGAAAGGAAGGAGAGAGAGAGAGAAAGGAAGGAGAGAGAGAGAAAGGAAGGAGAGAGAAGGGAAGGAGAGAGAGAAGGGAAGGAGAGAGAGAAGGGAAGGAGAGAGAGAAAGGAAGGAGAGAGAAAGAAAGGGGAGAGAGAGAAAGAAAGGAGAGAGAAAAAAAGGAGAGAGAGAGAGAGAAAGAAAGGAGAGAGAGAGAATGGAGAGAGAAAGGAAGGAGAGAAAGAAAGGAGAGAGAGAAAGAAAGGACAGAAAGGAGAGAGGGAAAAGAAAAACTGAGAAAAATAATTTTCTCCTTTTCCATAGGAAAAAAAAATATATAAACCAAAATAAAATTAAATGAAGCAAAATAAACCAGAATAAAATTAAATTTAAAAAAAGAAAAAGAAAATAAAGCAAAATAGAACAAAACAGAACAAAGCAAAATAAACCAAAACAGAACACAGCAAAAATAACAAAATAAACCGAAACAAAATAAACCAAAACAAAATAAAAAGTGAAAGACTAAAACAAAACCAAACAAAGCAAAACAACAAAACCAAACAAAATAAAGTAAAATAAAATTAACTGAAGTAATAAAATCAAATGAATCCTACACAACTTAGCTGCAACCACACCAGGAGAAACAGCAAATAGTCCAAATACTGCCCCAAAATGAGGGCAAATGTGGTGCTGAGGCGGAGGAGATGATCCTGGTGCATTGGGAGAAGGAATGGGATGGGATAGAATGGGATAGGGTGGGATAGAATGGGGGGGATCCAACAGGTTCTGTCCACCCCCAGTTGTCCCAACTCCCCCTGTGCGATTTCTCTGCCTGCGGCGGAGGGAACGGCGCTGGGGGAGATTTGGGTTGTACCACAGAGCAATTCAACACAAAGTTGAATTTTGGGGGGTGGGGTGGAGCAGAAGCTTCCCCCCTCCCCCAGCAGGTTCTTCTGGGCTGAGAGTTTGCAGCACTGGTTTGAACTCGCTGGATGCTGGTAGGGCACTGGGAACACCGGTGGTGCCGGAGCGATGCCTGTGGGACCTGCCGCTGCAGCACGGGGGACTGGCGGTGCCGAACCCCAGCATGGTAGGAGTCAGAAATGGACCTCTGGAGATCATCCAGTCCAATCCCTCAGCTAAAGCAGGGGCACCCACAGCAGGGGCCAGCACCAGGCTGCTGGTCGGTGGGGGTCCACTCGGCACCGGCGGCGTCCGCGCCGACCGTCCGGGCGTGCAGGGCGGTGACGGCGGCAGGGAAAGTGGGAAACAAACACCAAAAAACTGGGAAACACCAAAAAAGTGGGAAATGAAGCCAGGAGAAAACACAACAAAAAAAAAAAAAAAAAAAAAGGCAGAAAACTGGCAGAGGAGGAAGAGCTCAGGGTGTGGAGCTTCATCCCAGAGCAGCTGTCCCCCGTCAGGATGCGGTTGGGCACAACCCGCTGCTCCGCCACCATCTTCCCAACCATTTGGGGAAGGAAAATGTGGGATGAGAGGAAAAATTAAAAGGAAGAAGAGGAACAAAAAGACAAAAAAACCCAAAAAAAAACCAAAAAACCCCACCCCAGTCTGAGCTGTTCCTGTGCATCGCTGCCCTCCAGTAATGACCCAGAGGAGAAGGTCTGATGGATCGGAGCAGGGCTGGGAAGCAGGAGCGCAGGGTCCCGGCTGGCCCCGGCACTGCCTGGCTTCAGCGGCGTCGATAGCTGCACCTTGTGGCATTTAAAGCACTGCCAGGGATCGATAGGGCACAGCACTGCCAGCCCTCAACACCAGCACCGGGCTCAGTGGGCAAGCTGGGGGCAAAGCAGGCACCTGGGGGCATCTCCAAACAGCACGGGAGGCACAGTTGAAACTCCTCTGTGTCAGGACCCCATCAGTCCAGCCAAGTTTGGAGCCCCAGTTGAATCCCTTCTGCATCATGACCCCCCGAGTCCAGCCCAGTCTGGAGCCCCAGATGAACCGTTTCTCCACCACGACCCTCCCAGTCCAGCCCAGTCTGGAGCCCCAGCTGAACCCCTTCTGCACCATGACTCCCTGAGTCCGCCCCAGCTGAACCCTTTCTGCACCACGACCCTCCCAGTCCAGCCCAGTCTGGAGCCCCAGCTGAATCCCCTCTGCACCATGACCCTCCCAGCCCAGCCCAGTCTGGAGCCCCAGTTGAATCCCCTCTGCATCATGACCCCCTGAGTCCAGCCCAGTCTGGAGCCCCAGCTGAACCCCTTCTGCACCAAGACCCCTCCCAGTCCAGCCCAGTGTGGTCCCCACCAAGGTGCTCCATAGGTAAGAGCCATCAGTCTCCCTACCAAACCAGTCCCTCCACCCACTCCCAGCCTGAGCCCCAGCTGGCAGCCCAGTAGGGCCAGGCAGGACAATGCAGACACCCCCAAAGCTCCCACCAGCCCAAGCTGGGGTTTGTGCTCAGCATCTCCAGTGCTTCTGAACCACCATCAGCTGCAACAGGCTGAGTCCCTTAGCACCAATGGGGTTAGAGCCCTCCCTGCCCCGGGCACTGTCAAGGGCACAAGGGAAGAGGGAGTCATTCCTCATCTTCGTTATTATTCCAGGGAGTAAATTTTCCTCCTTTGTTCCATTTTTTTCCCCACTGTTGGTGCTTCGACCGCCTCGTCCCCCTCTGAAGTTTGGGATCCTCCCACCCACCCCTGGCGTGGGGAGGGGGACAAAGCCCAGTTCCAACCAGGGGCAGGGCGGAGGGGGGTGGCTCTCCCAATCCCTCTGGAGAAGGATCCCATATCCCTTTTTTGTTCCCCCACATCACGTCCTCGCCGTCGCCATCCGGCACACGGCAGAGCTGCCGCAGCCTCGTGCCCAGGGCTGCTGGTCCAGCCCCACCAGCTCAAGGGACATGCACCAAGGGATGGCCATCAGCCAGCACCTGGAGGCCAAATTCCTGCTCTTCACCTTGGGCTGGGTGAGGACCCTCCACCTGCATCCCATCCGTGGTGAGGGCTCATGCCAGCCTCTCACTGAGGAACAGGATAAGGCCAGGAGGGGATGGGTGAAGCGGAGCAGAATTTGTCCCACCAAGGGTGTGGGCACCCAAGGACTGAGCTCAGAGAAGCCCTGCTTTAAACTCCTCTTGCCAAAATGAAAGTCATGCCCTGAAGGTCACCCCAGTGCTTGCAGCCAGGGCTGGTGAGGAGGTGTTCCACCAGAGGAGACCCTGGGGACCTGCTCTTTGCTGGAACCACCTCAGCAACCCTCACCAGGTCTCCAATTCTCCCAGCACTTTCTAGCTCTGGGGCTCAGCAGGAGACCTTCCAGCAAAGCCATCTCCCAGCCACCCCTTGGCAGCTCCATGGCCGCGGCTCTCACCACGGCCAACCAAAGAAACCCAAATGCCACAGCGTCGGTGCAGCAGAGCCAAACCCAAGCCCTGTCCCTTGGAAGGTCCAGGGCCCCCCCAGTCTTCCCAGTGCCCTACGAAGGCAGGCAGCCTTCACCCCCGTGAACAAGCAGCCCACCCCGCAGCCTTTTCTGCTGGGCTTTTGAGCGAGGAGCCTCATTAAGAGGTAATTAGCTGGCGAACAATGGGGAAGCTATTTAGCAGCCCAGCCACAGCAGCAGCAACAAGCGAAAGGGGGAGAGGAGGGAGGAGAAAATAAATAAATAAAAAGGTAAATAAATAAATAAATAAATAACACCACTCTGAATGCCCAGGAGCAAACTGGGATCCTGCTGGGTGCCAGCACCCTGCCCGGATGGTGCCATGGCACAGGGCTGGCCGAACAGCCTTCCTCCTGCCTCCAGCTTCATCCGTTCCCAGTTTTCCTGCTGGGGTTCCAAATAGCCCAAATGCATCACTCCCTGGGTGCTGCCACCCTGACACGGCTCCCACTCAGCCTGGTGGGCATGGCAACAGGCACCCTCATGCCCTGCAGAGAAAGGCTCATCAGGCTGTTGGCACCAAGACAAAGACCTCAACGAAACACCAGCCCTGGTTTTGGGGTGTCCCTGGCTTTGGAGATGTCTCCTGAATTCCTTTGACAGAGAGCAAAGTGTCAGTGCCGGTGTGACCGACATGGAGAGCGGTGTCAGCGCTGCTTGGCTGTGTCACCACCCTTGGAGCTCAGAGCCCAAGCTGGGGCTGCTCTTGGTTTCAAGAGGATGTTGTTCCCAGAGCAGGAAAATGGGCAAGCTTTGAGCTGGGCTCTGATGGGTCAGAATCCTTGGGAGGGGGACAAAAGAATTTCAGCTCCTCTTCGGGAATCAACGCCCAGCTCCGTCCCGTTAAACCCAACGGAAAGTGGTGGAAGGGGGAGGGGGGGAAAAAAAAAAAAAAATAACCACCACAAAAACCATCTTGGATGAAAATGAAACCTCTTAAAATCCTGATTAATATCTAACACAAAAGAAGTGCAAATTTCCCCCGTCAGGAACAAGGAGCTATTTAAAGAACAATTGCTGCAATTTTACACAGCTGAACCTTGTGTCAGCCCCGATGCAGGTAGGGGAGCTGGGTGGCCACAGCACGTGGGATGGACGCTCAGAGACAGACAGACAGACGAAATCTGGCTGCTGAGATCTGTGTTTGCAGCCCAGAGTGCTTTATCTACCCAAGAAGTAAATGTGTGCGACGTGGAGATGGTCACAGGCAGGTGGTCCTCACCCCGCTGCTGGCTTCAGGGGCAGCTGGAGCGTTTATTGATGTGTGCAAAGCGAATTCATTTCACACTATCAGAGGACTGTTTGGGTTGCAAAAGCCCCCCTCAAAGGTCATCAAGTCCAACCATCCACCCAACAACACCCTGGCCCTCAAACCACGTCCTGAATTTCTGTGTGGGAAGTGAATTGATGGCTGCACATCTGCACACACAGAACCATTCCAGCTGGAGAAGACCTTGGAAGATCATCAATGTCCAACCATCAGCCCACCACCACCTCAGCCATCAAACCATGTCCCCCCAACTGCTATGTCTACATGAGGTCTTTTGACAAGACCAAGCTGGATGAGGCCTTGAGCAACCTGGGCTGCTGGGAGGTGTCCCTGCCTATGGCAGTGAGGTCGGAACTGGATGATCTTGAAGCTCCCATCCGACCCAAACCGTTCTACGAATGAGCACAAAAAACCAGAGCGAGATCTAGGAGAGCACTTTGAAAGCTCTCCACTGGCTAACTGAAGGCATCTCACTCCCCTTCTACCCCATCCTCACTCCCATCCCCTCTGTGCCTCTCCCCTTCCACGGGACAAGCCTGGGGAACCCCCAGGGACATGCCAACCCAGCGGCAGCACCGCTCGCCCCCCAGCCCTTCCTCGCATTAGGATGCGCCTCATGGCCAGCATTTGGATACCAAATGTGTGACCAGCAGGGAATGTAATTGCTGTCCCTGGAAAAGGGACGGGCAGAGCGACAAGAGACGAGCAGGGAGAGGGAGAAGGAAAAAAAAATATCTTGTCAGAGACGCTGGACCTGTTTGTATCTGCTCTCCATTAACTGCGCTCGCCGCAGACCTGGGCTGGTGGAGAATAGCTAACGCGGCTTAACGGGCTGGAAAAGCAGGGAGGGAAGGGCTGCAAACGATCTCAGCACAAAGGGAAAAGGGAGCAGATCACAACTAAGTGGTGGGGGGGGGGAATAAATAAATAAACATATAAGCAAGAATCGTGCAGGATGATGCAGGATGGGGCCACTGGAGCCACCGAAACCACCACCCCGCGACTGCTGCTGCAGGTCCCTCCCAGCCCGGTGTGCCCGGTGAGGGGACTGGACCTGCTGGTCATACAGGAACCACCTGAGGTCAAATTCGTGCTCAAATCACCCCAAAGGGGGTTGGGATTGGGGTTTTTTTTGCAGAGAATGGCGCAGACCCCAGTGTGTTACCCACAGGAGGGCAGAGGTGGGGAGGGAGGGTTGGGAGTTGACCTCAAAGGTCTCAGCTCTGGCCAGAGCTGGGAGATGGAGGTTTGGGATGGGACATGGAGGTTTTGGGTGGGACACAGAGGTTTTGGGACCCAGCCCCACAGCACCAATCCTGCCCCAGTACAGAGGTGTGGATGGGCACGTCCAGCACCATGCATGCTCCCCCGAGGTCAAGCTCTCTGCCTCAACCACCCCACTCCAGCACCAAATTCTGCTGGAAAAGAGCCCAAATGCACGTTGGCTTCACTCCCTCGAGGAAGGCAGGGCAGGCAGGATGCCAGCATCCTGGCACAAGCCCTTGTGACCCAGGGGTGGGCACATTGCTCAGACATGGGCAATTAACAGGGCACAGCCCCAGCACCGGGGGCTCTGCCATCGCTCTCCTCGCCCTAAGCTCCCGCACAAAGCACCGGGAACGCGGCTCCGGGAGACGGCGACGTAGGGAAAAAGAGGCACAAAAGCCAAGGGGTTGGGGAGGACAAACCAGATCCCCCCCCTAAGATGCATCCTCATCACCCCAGCACTTCCATCCCTGCAGCACAGACACCCTTTACCCACTCCCAAAAGACAAGGGTGCACAGGAAGACCCTCTCAAAGTCCTGCTCCGCCATCAGCGGAGCATCACTGGCCAGCCGTGGTTAAATCCCCCCTGCTAGAAACCATTCCTCCAGCTTCTCCATCCCAGGATTGGGGAGTGCAGAGGAGCAGAACAGAAATCCCAGCTGTGCTCACAAAACCAAAGAGAGGGAGAGAGAGGGGAGGGAAAAAAAAAAAAAAAAGAAAGAAGGAAAAGAAAAAGAAAAAAAAAAAGAATCAGGAAAATAAGCTTTGCGAGGCGGGGAAATGACCTCACAGTTAAATATAGGCCACGGGTAAAATCTAGACCATTTACAGCATTTGTAGCTGTTCTGTAAACAGGGAGAGGAAAATCCCAAATACTTTGCCTATTCCCTCTCTGTGGATACAAAAAAAAAAAAAAACCCTCAGCAGCACGTCCAGGAACGGCGTTGGGCTGCTGGAACACATCCCCGGCGGCACCGTAACCTGCCCGGCACTGTGGGTAGAGCAGGGGATGAGGACACATCCCAAACCCTTCATCCTTCCTCAGCCTTCCAGATCTTTCCATTCACAGCCCCACGAGTCAGGGGGAGGGGGTGCCAGGATTGGGGTCCCTCTGAGGCTGGGGCGCTCCTTCCCGTGGAGCTTTTCCCACCTTTCCGCAGCGGTTTTCCCGGATTTTGCCGCACCGTAGCGAGCCTGAGATGTTTGCTCTGAACCCTGCTGCAGCACAGGGGCTGTGTGAGTGTAGGGGGGCTGAAGGTGGAGCCCCCCCCAACCCACTGAGGTGATGCCATCCCGCTGGGTGGGTATCAGGAGGTGCCTCTCGTCGGGTCCCAAGGCTGTAAATCCACACCGGAACCCTACGGGGAGAGCGGCTCCCGGCCACCTTGGCTGGAAAACGGTGAGCCCACAGCCCCCAAGACCCTATGGAGGGAAGAGCTTTGTCCTGGTTAGACCCTGACCCACAGTGCCAGACCCCTGTGCCAGCCAGATCCCTGCCCACGATGCTGGATGCCTGCTCATGACACTCTGGTCAGACCCCTGCCCACAGCACCAGATCCCTGTCCTGGCCAGATCCCTGCCCATGATGCTGGATCCTTGTCCTGGCTAGATCCCTGCCCATGAAACCAGACCCCTGCCCATGATGCTGGATCCTTGTCCTAGCCAGATCCCTGCCCATGATACCAGACCCCTACCCATGATGCTGGATCCTTGTCCTGGCCAGACCCCTGCCCATGATGCTGGATCCTTCTCCTGGTCAGACCCCTGCCCACGATGTGGGATCTCTGCCCCAGCCAGACCCCTGCCCACAATGCTAGAGCCACCAAGAGCCCTGCTAAGCTCTTGCCCCCCATGCTCCCACCCACAGGCATATCACTCTGGCCAGGGAAAACCCACACCATCCCCTGGCCCTGCTGGGGCACAACCAACACACCCAGGAGATCCCAGCAGGTCAACGCATCCCTAGAGCAAAGCCCACAGTCCTACAGGGAACAGCAGTGGGAGAGGAAGATCTCTTCTTCCTCCTTCAGCTGTTCCAAGGCTGACCCAGGAGTCAGAGCTAACAACCCCTGTGTCCTACTCCACTCACACACTTAAAAAACAACAACAACCAAAAAAACCCAAACCAAACCAAACCCAAGCCCCCCAAAACCTTGTAAAATCCCCCACGAGCTGCTCCTGAGAGCAGGCAAAAAGCAGCATCCCAAGGAGCTACTTCTTTATCATTCAGCCCCAATTCTGAACTATAGAATTATTCTAATCTGGGTAAATCATATCGACCAGGAGATTTATTACCACCTTTGATAAAAATATAGATCCTACCTGAAAGGAAAAAAAAAAAAAAATACTTCTCACCAGAGCAGGGCTAAACAAGCACTGAATGGTTTAAATCAGGGATGGGTTGGGTGGGTTTGGTTTTTTTTCCCCCCTTTTTGGTTTTTTTTTTTGATTCTTAAATGAAATGATGAGGAAGGAAACAGAAAAAAAAAAAAAGATGGAAAAGAAGGGAAGCAGAAAAAAAAGCAGAGCTAGGCTGTTCTTGAGGTTTTTAAGGCTGAGATTTGTCTTCCAGTTAACTCCAAAGGCAGAGAAAACAAACCCATCGCTGGGCTCGGAACGGGGAGGGAAGTGTGGGCTGGGGGGGGGGACAGAAATAAAAGGGAGTCAACAAAACTCGTTGGCAATTTCTCTCTTGGTGAGGTTTGAGTGGTTACAGACACGGCCTGGAAGGCAGCCCCCGAGCCCACTGCGACAGGGGCGCTCCCAGATTGGGGAAATTTGGGTCACAGCCCCGGCGCTGCGGACGTGCCTGCTGAACCCACCAGCCATTGTCTGCTCTTCCCCTCCTGCCCCTTTCGCTCTTCCCCTGCCCTATTTTATCTTCTCCTCCCCCCTTACCCCCACCCCTGCCACTACCACCCCCCCAAATTTGTGTTTTGGTTTTTTTTTTCCTCCTTCCCTGCCAATGTCAGATGGAGAAAATCCCTTTCTATGCCCATGCCAAACCACCACCACCACCTATTTTTGAGGGTGAATTCCATCCATCCATCCATCCATCCATCCATCCATCCATCCATCCATCCATCCATCCCAGCCTCTCTCTATGAGGGGGACTGAAGGGGTCGAAACGAAGCCACCACCTACACCAGGTCCCATTGCTGGCTCCTGGGACACCTCTCACCCAGGGACAACCAAAGGCTACCACTGGCCATCAGGCACAAGCCATAGGAACCTTTGGGTGCCAAATGGCAGCAGCGGCTCCGACCGCCCTGGCCTCCCCCAACCAGGATGGACCAAGGGAAGTGGAGGTGGGGGGGGGAAGGTGGGAGGAGGGGGGAACCTCACGCATGTTTGGTATTTGGAAGAACAAAAGAAAAAAAAAAATCCAAACCAAAACAAAAAAGGAGTCCCAAAGTGTGGGAGTCAGGGAAAGGAGGACCAGGAGGAACTGTAACCAAAAACTTTGCAATGGGCAGGGGGAGAAAAAAAAAAAAAAAAAAAAAAAAAGAAGAAACAAAAAAAAAAAGAGAGAGAAAAAAAAAATCATAATAAAATTCCCTGCCTCTTCCAATCCCCCACAAAAATGTGAGGGGGAGATAATAAAATCCATATGCACCGCGGGCGGCCCGCGGCGGAGGCACCGCCGTGCACAAAGGGGACAGGCAGGCTCCCCCCACCCCGCTTTTGGGGTGAGCTCTGGGAAGATGGCACCCAGTCGCTCACCCCCACTTCCCCCCTTGTGAGGGGACACAAGGCTGGATGGGCAGACAGACAAGACAGACAGATGCCCACGCTCCGAGGTGCTCGGCCCCACGGCGCTGGCGCTGGGTGCCCGGCGGCCACCCCGCAGAAGTTTAATCAACTGCGACGGTGCCACCAGGACGTGGCTGGGAGAGGAGGTGATGGCACCAAGGGTCCTGTCCCAAGCAAGGGACAAAGAAACACTCATTTCACCCCCCTCCCCCCCCAAAAAAAAGAGAGGCCAGCCCAACAGGGAGGGCCACAGGCACAGCGGTGCCCACCGCAGAAGTGGGCATCGCCTTGTGACCTCCTCCCCACCCCGGGGCTCGGCTGGGTGGGGAACACTGCAGGGACAACTTGGATTAAGTGGGGGGAAAACAGGAGGGGTTGAAGTGAGGTTTTGGGGGGGTTGGGGGATTTTTCAGGAGGTATCAGAATTGGGCCCCAATTCAGCCCCCCCGGGGTTGTATTGAGGGGAGAAAGGAGCTTGGAGGGAGGTGGTCCTAGGCAAAGGGGGGGTGAGGGGTGAGGGCTACCTGAGGTGGCTACAGAATCCAAGCTCACCACCAGTTCCCCAACAGTTTTAGGGTTCCTCAAAAATTCTGAACAAAAGAAAGACGACAGAAATGAAAAACTCCGGTTGGGAAAGGAGGAGGGGAAAAAAGAAGGAAAAAAAAAAAAAAAGCCACAAACCAAAAAAAAAGATGCTTGGGAAAACACCAACCAAAAACAATAAAGGAAAGGAAAAAAAGGGGGGGGATAAAATAAAATAAAATAAAATAAAATAAAATAAAATAAAATAAAATAAAATAAAATAATAAAATAAAAATCTAAATTCAATGAGAGAGAGCAGAAAACGGAGCCAAGCAGAGAGTTCTTTACCAAGAGGGAAAGAAAATGGGCAGCAAACGGGGCTGGGCTGCCCCGAGCTCCCGGGAACCTCCGTACCCCAACTGGGCACCCCCGTACCCCAACTGGGAGTCCTACATCCCGCCCCCTAAAGCGGCCCATTTCAACCCTTCCCCCCCACCCCCAAATCGTTACTTTAAACCCTCCCGTGGCCGCCTTCCCCCCCTGCAGCCCCAGACGCCTTTTACCGTATTTCGGCTTTTTTTCGCGGGATCTTCACCGACCGCCCCCGGGAGAGAGACCGGGAACGGGGAGTTGCGGGGGGACAGGGGGGGTGGTGAGTGGGGGGGTAAGAACTTGAACTTGCCTGAAGTTGGTTGTAGAGGGACAGGGGGAGCAGGGGGGGGGCCCACAGCCATCCCCGGCTCTGCCTCCCGAGGAACGCGACCCGCCCGCCGGTGATGCTCCCGGGGCTGCCGCAGCCTCCGGGGACGGCTCCCAGTGGAGAACTTTGGGGAGGGGGAAGGCAGCCGAGGGTTGCCCAGCTCCGTTTACCGGAGTGAACCGGAGGAGCTGAAGCGAGACCCGAGCCACAACGGAGAGCAGCGGCCGCCTGTCACCGGCGGAACGGGGGCTGCGGGCGCACCGGGGAGGGGGGATAACGACTATAACGACTGAAACTTGGGGGCCCACCGGTCCCGATCCCTGCCGCTTGCCCCCGGGCCTCACCTGGGATTGCTCCGGTTCCAGTAGACGGCGTACCGATCCGAGATAACTTTCCCGGTCTCGTCGGTCCAGACGCAGACACCGACGAGGGCGGCGAGCAACGCGGCCGCCTCCCAGCGCAACATCGTCCCGGCCAGCGGCGGGCGCGGCTCCGGCCGCTTTAGGGGGCGGCGGGGCGACGGCGGCGGCGACGACGGCGGCGGCGGGCGGCGGAGCCCTGGGGCCGGCCGGGGGCGGCGGGCGGGCGGCGGGCGGCGGCGGGAGGGCGGCCAGCCCTCACCATCGCCCGCGGCCCCGGGCGCCGTCAGCGGGGAAAGTTGGGGGCGGCCGCGGTGCGGCGGAACCGGGGCAGCCGCATCCCGCTACCCCGGGGGCGGCGGGGACCAAATCGGTTCCCGCTAAATCCCGGGATGGCGGCCCCGGAACCGGGAACCTTCCTCCTTTTCCCAACCAACCACCACCCCGCACCGAAACTTCAGCCAAGTTCCTCCGAGCCCCGTTCACGCCGCCGCCGCCGCCCGGTACCGAGCTCCCGGTGCTATCTCCGCAGGTGCGGGCTCAGCTTCTTCCTTTCCCCTCCCTTCGCCTCTTCCCTACCCGGGGCTCCTCCGCTCCGGTAACACCGGAGAGACAAAGGCCGGGCCGGGGAGGCCGCTGCTCCCTCAGTGCCGCCGCGCCATGCTGCGCCCGCCGCCCGCGCCCCCGCCCCGGGACACGCCCCGGGACACGCCCCGAGCGGGGCCCCGCCCCCTGCCGCCGCCGCCGCTGCTGCCGCCGCCGCCTCCGACACGTTGTTGCCGCCACCGGCCGCCGCGCGCGCCCCCGGCGCCGGTCCCAGGGTGGGGCCCCCGCGCGCGCCGCCTCCGTCGTATCTCTGCGGAGAGAGGGGAGGGGGGAACCGGGAACCGAGAACGGGGGCGGGGGGAAGGGCACCGGGAGAGGGAGCGGGAACCGGGAGGAAGAACGGGAATCAGAAGGAGGGAACGAGCACCGGGAGGGAGAACGAGAACCGGGAAGCCGAGGCGCGGAAAAGGGGCACTGGGTGAGGGGAAACGGCCAGCGGAGGGGGAAAGGGGAACGGGAACCGGGAGGGAAAAGGGGAATCAGGAGGGGGGGAGGGGAATCGGGATCTCGGGGTGGGGAAAGGGCACCGGGAGAGTGATCGGGAATCGGGAGGGTGAACGGGCACCGGGAGGGGGAACGGGAATGCAGGAGGGGAAAAGGGCATCGGGAGAGGCAACAGGAATCGGGAGGGGGGAAAGGGCGCCGGGAGGGGGAACGGGAATGCGGGAGGGGAAAAGGGCACCGGGAGAGGCAACAGGAATCGGGAGGGGGAACGGGCACCGGAGGGGTAATAGGCACCAGTGGGAGAAAGGATACCGGGAGAGAGAACGGGCACCGGGAGGGGGGAACCAAGCACTGGAGATCGGTAACAGGAAACAGCAGGGAGGAAACCAAGCACCGAGGGTAGGGAATGGAGGTGGGAACCAGGCACCGAGGTGGTGGGGAGCTGGGCACTAGGGGCATGGAAAGGGAAATGAGGTCAGGGGACTGGGGACTGGGGATAGGGAACGGGCACCGAGGGGGGCAAGAGGGAAATGGGGGGAAGAAACGGGCACCGGGGGGGGTCACACCGGCAGGGCAGGGGGGTGGGGTGGGGGGGTGTCAATCCAACACCAGTGGCGCCTTGGGCAGAGCCAGCCACGGCCTTGTGTCCTTGCCAGCCGTGGGCACCATGTGCCACAGCCCTCACCCCACCCCGTGGGCACCGCGGTCTGCCAGGGCACTGACACAGCTGCAGGGCTCTGTCTGGCACCTGTAAGGCCAGGCCTCAGCCATATGGGAAAATCCAGGGGGATTTTCCATTGTGGGTGTGACACCCACCCAGCCATGGCACAGGGAGCCACATTCCCAGCAGGGGACAACCCTGCTCGGGCTGCCTGGGAAGGCTGGTGGTGCTCAGCAGGGCAGGACCCAGGTCCCTCAGTCCCCAGATCATGCCCATCAGGTCCCCAGTTCACCCCTCAGGACCCCAGATCCTTCCTTCAGATCCCTAGGTCCCCCTGTCAGGTCCCCAAATCCCTCCCCAGGTCCCCAAATCATCCCCATCAGGTCCCCAGTTCACCCCTCAGGACCCCAGATCCTTCCTCCAGATCCCCAGGTCCCTGTCTCAGGTCCCCAAATCCCTCCCCAGGTTCCCAGATCATCCCCATCAGGTCCCCAGCTCACCCCTCAGGACCCCAGATCCTTCCTTCAGATCCCTAGGTCCCCCTGTCAGGTCCCCAAATCCCTCCCCAGGTCCCCTGATCATCCTCCTCAGTTCCCCAGTTCAGGTCTCCAGATGCTTCCTTCACATCCTTAGGATCTCCCCATCAGATCCCCAAATCCTGCTCCCAGGTCTCCTCCAAGTTCAGCAAACTCAACATCCAAGCAGCTCTTGCTGCAGAAGGAGCAGACGTGGGCAGACCCTGACCCCTCCTTCCTAGGGACCCTGCTGAGCCCCTCTTGGAGGGGGTTCAGACCACCCCTGAGCCCCTTGGAAGCTCCTCAGGTGCCTCCAAATGCAAATCCCCATCCAGTTTGGAGCCACGGAGTGCCTGGAAGATCCAAGAGGAGCAAGCAGCTGAGGTGCTCCCACCCCTCCCCTCTCTGCCTTGCTGCACATCTTTGTGCTTCAGCATCTCAATGTCTCCCCTCCCCCTCCTCCCCCCCTCCCCAAAACCTGCCCTCATCCAAAGGACTTTGGGTCTGGACTTGGTTTGGCTTCCAGTAGAGGAAGCAGCCAGTGGGAGAAGCCCCTCTGGAGCAGCAGGGCAAGAGGTGGGACATAAATAAAAGATGGATCCTGGGCATTATTTATTTAGTGGATCTACTTTGCAAACCTTGGGGCTCTGCAGCCTTCCCCCCACCACCACCACCACCACCACCATCATCCCATCCCCACCAAAAAGCCAAACAAATAAAGCTGGGATTCTTTTGGGATAAGGCTGGCAGGGTGTCCTCCAGGGAGGAAGGTCCTCATCCTCCCCCACCAAGGTGAAGGAAGCCCCAGCAGAGCCTGGCCACAGAGCACAGCCTCAGTGAGGACCTTTTGGAGGGAATCTCAGAGGGAAACCTTTGGGGGTGCTGACCCCCTCCAGAGGGGACCTGCAGCTTGGGAAAACCTGGAGCTGGAGCTGCCCGTGAAGGAGATGGTTTGGGATCTGAAGCCCCTGCAGCTGGATGGCTGCAGCCAATGGAAAAACCTCCTCAGGGAGGCTGAGAAAAGCTTTTTAGGGGTGGGTCCAGGTGGAAGAGGTGGACCTTGACCATGGGGGGGTTTATGCACCTTGTGATGTTACTCCAAGGAGCTTCAGCTGCCCTCAAAACCCAAAGGGCTAAGCCCAGATGAGATCCCTCAGAGCTCCCTGCTTCAGATGCTCCTCAGCCCCTGAGCTCTCTGGCCACCTGTGGAGGTCCAGCAGTGGGTGCAGGTGGAGGGAGTGTTCTGAAGGGGTGCCCAGTGCCCACCACAAGTGCCACCAGCCCCACCAGCACATGTCCTTCATTGCCAAACCAGTGTGGGAGCTGCTGGGCAACTGGTTCCTGCTCCCCAGCACTAAGCACCGTGAGGTGGGGTGGTGGCTGCTGGTGGCAGGCTCCCAAATGCCAGGCAAGAGCAAAAATCCTTCACTTCTGAACACAAAGAAAGGCAAAAGATTGGGAAAGGGAGGATGGCTGCCATGTGTGTGCCTGGAAGAGGCTGGGAGAGCCCCAAATAGCCCTGGATGGGCCTTGGAAAATGAGAAAAATCCACTGGAAAAGTCATGGCCAGGGCTGGGAGAATCCAGGAGAGCTCAGGAGAGGATGGGGCAGGATTCCCACCCTGGAAACTGAGTTGGGTTTCTATCACCTCCAAGTTCCAGCACTCCCAAGGTGTGGCTTGGGGACAGTAGATTCCTTTTCCTCTCCAGGAATGCCAGGGGAGCTCAGGGCTGGGCACTCCCAGGTGCCAAATTTTGGTTCCAGCCTTGTTTTGGCTCTGCTGGTGGCAGCCACACAGCCTGAGGGACACTCCTGAGCCCTCCCAGTTCCTCTGCTGAGCCCTGGCTTGGTTTGGGCTCCCAGCAGGACCACAGGCAGGGCCAGCAGCTGGCAGGGAGGTGGCACTGCTCCATGCCAGGCTCTGTGTCTCTTCTCCCAGGCACTCAGCATTTGAAGGAAAAGGTCACTGGAATATTTCAACACAGTTAAAAAGAAAACAAACCCAAATTGTCTTCTCCTCAAGCCTGCTTCTTGGAAACAGCTCAATTAATTTATGCCCCAAAATAAAACCTCCTGGACTCAGAAACTCAACCCAAGGAGCAGCTCTGGCACCGGGTGCCCAACAGCTACCTCCACTCCAGCCCTAAATCACCTCAGGCAAGGCTTGCTGGAGAGGCAGCACCTTCAGCAGCACAGCTGGCAGGGCTGGGGGAAGCTGATAAGCCTCTGAGATGTTCCCCAGGGGATGGTGGAGCTCAGCATTTAGGGCCTCAGGGAGGTGCTGGAGGCAGCACCTCTGGGGGTGCTCAGGAAATGTGTGGATGTGGCACTTGGGGACAGGGTTTAGTGGCCATGGTGGGGTCGGGTTGATGGTTGGACCCCAGCTGGGGGCTTTTCCAACCCAAACAATTCTATGATTCTCTGGGGGACCCCAGAGTCCTGCCCCATGGTCCCCTGTGCCCCACAGCACCCTGTGCCCCACGGCCCTTGGTGCCCCACAGCCCCCCAGTACCCATGGGGGTGAGGAGGTGACCAACACAGAGCTGCCCAAACACTGCTGGGGGTCCTCAAAGGGCTTTGGGGCAGGATTGGGCACTTTTTTTTTTTGGGGGGGGGGGGAAATTCCTTGAAGTAATAATTAGTAAATGAATTAAGAGTGGCCTCATCCCTGGGGATTAACCAACCCCAAAGTTCTGTTGTGGATCAGGAAGGGGAAAGAGTAAAAGGGCTGCAGGTGGCCCCAGTTTGGGTGCTGGCTGCTGAGTCTGTGGCTGCTTGGCAAAGTTTGGCCCTGCAGAGAGGTCACAGTGGGCACCAGGCAGCACCAGAAGGTTTCTGGGCTCCCCCCAGGGCTCCCCAGGTCTTCCTCTGCCCATCTGAGCAACCCACAGGGAGCTGCTGGTTCATGTGCAGGCAGCAAGATCAGGGCAGCCCAGCTCAGCCCAGCCCAGCTCAGCCCAGCCCAGTGCAACCCAGCTCAGCCCAGCTCAGCCCAGCCCAACTCAGCACAGCTCAACCCAGACCAGTTTAGTCCAACTTAATCTAGACCAGTTCAGCCCAGCTCAATCCAGATAAATTCAGCCCAGCTTAACCTAGACCAGTGCAGCCCAGCTCAACACAGGGCAAGCCTGGCTCAGCTCAGTGCAATCCATCTTAATCCAGCACAACCCAGCTCTGCTCAGTGCAGCCCAGCTCAGCTCAGCTCAGCTCAGCGCAGCTCAGCTCAGCTCAGCCCAGCGCAGCTCAGCTCAGCTCAGCTCAGCCCAGCTCAGCCCAGCTCTGCTCAGTGCAGCCCAGCCCAGCTCAGCTCAGCTCAGTGCAGCCCAACTCATTCCAGCTCAGCTCAGCTCAGCTCAGCTCAGCCCAGCCCAGCCCAGCTCAGCTCGGCTCAGCCCAGCACAAGGCACTGCCCCAGCTCATGCTCCCCTGGAGCTGTGGGAGGTCAGGGATCAAATTCCCTGGAAAAAGAGGGGCCGAGAAGGAAGCATCCCAGCTAATCCCTCCCACCCTGCTGCCCAGAGGGTGTTCCCTTCCCAGTCCCCTCCTGGTCTCCTTCCCACACCTCCCTGCTCCAAACTGGGAGGAGAGGCTGAAACCCCCTCAGGCTGTGCAGCCACTCAGTGAGCCCTGGCCAGGCTGCAGAGCTGGGCAGAGAGGAACCTCCTGAGGTTCAACAAGGACAAGTGCAGGCTCCTGCCCCTGGGGAGGAACAAATTCCTGCACCAGGACAGCTGAGGGGGAGCTGGGGAGCAGCTCTGGGGAGAAGGACCTGGGAGTGCTGGGGGACAAGAAGTTGCCCATGAGCCAGCAATGTGCCCTCATGGCCAGAAGGGCAATGGGGTCCTGGGGTGCATGAAGAGGAGTGAGGCCAGCAGGGCAAGGGAGGATCTCCTCTCCCTCTGCTCTGCCCTGGTGAGGCCACAGCTGCAGTCCTGGGGCCAGTTCTGGGCTCCC
>NW_026539237.1:28285-95285 GCF_027791375.1 Indicator indicator
CAGTTCCATAGAGACAGGGAACTGCTGGAGAGAGTCCAGGGGAGGCTGGGAAGGTGCTGAGGGGTCTGGAGCAGCTCTGTGAGGGGCAAAGGCTGAGAGCTCTGGGGCTGAGAGCCTGCAGAAGAGCAGCCCCAGAGGGAAGCTGAGCAATATTTACAAAGCCCTTAAGGGTGGGGGGCAAGAAGGAGGGGCCAGGCTCTTCTCCTTGGTGCTCAGTGACATGGGGCAAAGGATACAAACTGGCACCCAGGAGGTTTCACTTGAACCTAAGGAGAAATTAATTTCCTGTCAGGGTGCTGGAGGCCTGCAGCAGGCTGCCCAGAGAGGTTGTGGAGTCTCCTCTGGAGAGCTTCCAACCCCCCTTGGGCACTGTGCTCCTGGGCAAGCTGCTGTGGGTGCCCTGCTGGAGCAAGGGGGGGGGGGGGTCAGCCTGGATGATCTCCAGAGCTCCCTCCCAACCTCCACCACGCTGGATTCTGGGATTCTGGGGTTCATGCCTTTTCTTGCCTCCTTTCCAACAACACCAGGTTGTTTTTCTTCCCAAACAAACAAACAAAAACCCCAACAACTATTTGCTTTAATTATTATAAATCCTCCTCTTCCCAGCCCCCAGCTGCTCCTGGGGGAGGGGTGGGTGAGGCTGGTTGCAGGAGGTATAATTTACACCCCCTCCACCACCACCACCTTCTGTAGTTTTAATTGTTTCAGCCTAGAAATTACAGAAAATTGTTGCTCCTGAAAGGAGGAAGGAAATAAATAAATAAACCACCCAGACTTCTGATTTCAAAGGTGAGAAGTGGGAGCAGAAGAGTCAGGGAGGCTGAGCTGCTGCCTCCCTTCTGCCTCTCTTCCCAGGCTGAGCTGCTGCCTTCTTTCCCAGGCTGGGCTCCTGCCTCTCTTCTGCCTCCATTCTACCTCCCTTCAGGGACTAGGCTTCTGCCTCCCTTCTGCCTCCCTTCCCAGGCTGGGCTGCTGCCTCCTTTCTGCCTCCCTTCTGCCTCCCTTCCCAGGCTGAGCTGCTGCCTCCCTTCTGCCTTCCTTCTGCCTCTCTTCTGCCTCCCTTTTGCCTCCCTTCTGCCTCTCTTCCTCCTCCCTTTTGCCTCTCTTCTGCCTCCCTTTTGCCTCCCTTCTGCCTCTCTTCTGCCTCCCTTTTGCCTCCTTTCCCAGGCTGAGCTACTGTCTCCCTTCTGCCTTCCTTCTGCCTCTGTTTCCAGGCTGGGCTGCTGCCTCCCTTTTGCCTCCCTTCTGCCTCTCTTCCTCCTCCCTTTTGCCTCCCTTCTGCCTCTCTTCCTCCTCCCTTTTGCCTCCCTTCTGCCTCTCTTCCTCCTCCCTTTTGCCTCCCTTCTGCCTCTCTTCCTCCTCCCTTTTGCCTCCCTTCTGCCTCTCTTCCTCCTCCCTTTTGCCTCCCTTCTGCCTCTCTTCTGCCTCCCTTTTGCCTCCCTTCTGCCTCTCTTCCTCCTCCCTTTTGCCTCCCTTCTGCCTCTCTTCCTCCTCCCTTTTGCCTCCCTTCTGCCTCTCTTCTGCCTCCCTTTTGCCTCCCTTCTGCCTCCCTTTTGCCTCCCTTCTGCCTCTCTTCCTCCTCCCTTTTGCCTCCCTTCTGCCTCTCTTCCTCCTCCTTTTTGCCTCCCTTCTGCCTCCCTTTTGCCTCCCTTCTGCCTCTCTTCTAGCTCTCTTCTGCCTCCCTTTTGCCTCCCTTCTGCCTCTCTTCCCAGGCTGGGCTTCTGCCTCCCTTCTGCTTCCCTTCCCAGGCTGAGCTGCTGTCTCCTTTCCAAGGCTGGTTATAATTTAGCTGAAACAGGCAAAAAAAAAAAAAAAAAGGAAAAAAAGGGGAGGGGGGGGTGGGGTGGGCAGGAGGGTCCCTTGGAGCTTTCAGAGGTCTAAACACAAACCCTGCTGCAGCCACAGGGTGGGAGCACATGGGAGGGCCCCCGGCTGGCAGCGTCATGTGGATGCCCCAACAGCTCTTGGCATCCCCCAGTACGGACTGGGGAGGGGGTGAGCTGGGGGGGGAGGGGGTTGGCTGGTTGAGTTCTGGTGCTCTGTAAGTAAAGACAGATGTAAGAAATTCAGGGCTAATATACAGCTGGTCCTGGGCAGCCGGCAGCAGAGGAAAGGGGAGGACGTGGGGAGGGGAAGAGACAAATCCATTAAGTGAGCTCCGAGTGTCAGAAACCCTGAAGTAATGAAGAGCCAGCAGCACTTTACTGCTGCCTCATTAGTGGCTGCTGTCAGCTGGGGGCTCTCTGCTCCCCGGAGCTGCGCTGGTGCTGAAGGCAAAGCTCCTGACCGCCGGCAGCCCTGCCTGAGCCCGCGGGGGGTGAGGGCTGTGAGCTTCTGGCCACGGTTCCTCCACCTCCTGGGGTGGCTGGAGCTGAGTGGCGAGGCGTGGGAACGTGCTGCTGGAGTCACCACCCCTGGAACCACAGGATCCTGGAGTCATGGAGCTGGGAAGCGACCTCTGAGATCCTCAAGTCCAGCTTGGAGCCCACTGCTGCTGAGCTACCAGCGCCAAGCAGCATCCCCTGGAGGTGGAAACGACCTCCAAGGTGATGGAGTCCAACTGCTGACCCAGCACCACCCCCGGCCCCAGGTGCCATGGCCAGCTGGGTTTTGAGCACCTCCAGGAACACATCCAGGTGGGGGGGATGAATGTCTCCAGAAATGGAGACTCCACCACCATCCCTGGGCAGTTTCTTCCCTTTCCTAAATTTTTTCCTAATCCCTGGAGGTGTGCCCCACAGCCCTTGGTGCCCCACAGCCCCCCAGTACCCATGGGGGTGAGGAGGTGACCAACACAGAGCTGCCCAAACACTGCTGGGGGTCCTCAAAGGGCTTTGGGGCAGGATTGGGCACTTTTTTTTTTTTTGGGGGGGGGGAATTCCTTGAAGTAATAATTAGTAAATGAATTAAGAGTGGCCTCATCCCTGGGGATTAACCAACCCCAAAGTTCTGTTGTGGATCAGGAAGGGGAAAGAGTAAAAGGGCTGCAGGTGGCCCCAGTTTGGGTGCTGGCTGCTGAGTCTGTGGCTGCTTGGCAAAGTTTGGCCCTGCAGAGAGGTCACAGTGGGCACCAGGCAGCACCAGAAGGTTTCTGGGCTCCCCCCAGGGCTCCCCAGGTCTTCCTCTGCCCATCTGAGCAACCCACAGGGAGCTGCTGGTTCATGTGCAGGCAGCAAGATCAGGGCAGCCCAGCTCAGCCCAGCTCAGCTCAGCCCAGCTCAGCCCAGCCCAGCTCAGCCCAGCTCAGCTCAACCCAGACCAGCGCAGCCCAGCTCAACCCAGACCAGTGCAGCCCAGCTCAACCCAGACCAGTTCAGCCCAGCTCAACCCAGACCAGTGCAGCCCAGCTCAACCCAGATCAGGGCAGCCCAGCTCAACCCAGCTCAGCCCAGACCAGTGCAGCCCAGCTCAACCCAGCTCAACCCAGATCAATGCAGCCCAGCCCAACCCAGATCAGGGCAGCTCAACCCAGCTCAACCCAGATCAGTTCAGCCCAGCTCAACCCAGATCAGTTCAGCCCAGCTCAGCCCAGACCAGTATAGCCCAGCTCAATCCAGAGCAGTTCAGCCCAGCTCAACCCAGATCAGTTCAGCCCAGCTCAACCCAGATCAGTGCAGCCCAGCTCAACCCAGATTAGTGCAGCCCAGCTCAGCCCAGCTCAACCCAGATTAGTGCAGCCCAGCTCAGCCCAGCTTTCCTAAGTTTTTTTCCTAATCCCTGGAGGTGTTCCAGAACCCTGTGGCCATGGTGCTGTTGGGTTGCTGGTTGGACTTGGGTGACCTCAAAGGTCTTTTCCAGCCGAGTGTGACTCGAAGTGCCCCAATGCCCAGCTCTGCCCCAGCCCCCCAGGCTTGTGGGGAGCTCCTACAAGGGGGCTGAGCCTTGCTGCTTGCTTCACCCCATGAGGGGTTGCATTAGGTGCCCTCAAAAGGTCCCTCCCAACCTAAACCACCCTGGAATTCTATGACTCTTCTCCACCCAGCAGCCTGCCAGCAGCAGGGCAGCCTCACACAAGCCTCCCAGCCCAGAAATGTCCCAATTTACACCCAGCCACCGTTGGCCACGGCCAGGGGCAGCTGCCCCTCAGGGTTGAGCTGCCCCAGGAGGAGCCTGGGGTGACCGCAGCAGGCACAGGGCAGCTCCGTGGGGCAGCTGTGGGGTCTGCGTTGGGGGGGGGAGGGGGGGAGGGGGGCTCATCCCTCCGTGGCAGGGGATGACCCCAGCTGCAGGGGGCTGTCCATCAGCGTGGCCACACCGAGGCAGAGCTCGAGCAGCCAGGCTTTGGCAGCCAGGAGAGGCCCACCCTTGGCTCCCTGAGCCCCCGCCGCGTTTAGGAGCCCCCTCCAATTCCATCCCAATCCAGAGCCCAGAGCTTCAGGCTGCATTCCCCTGGGAGCTCAGGCACCTTCTCCTCTCCAGCAGGAAGGCTGGCACAGCCCCTGGAGCCCCCACCCTGGGCTCCCTGAACCCCCACTTCATTTAGGAACCCCCTCCTAGATAAACCTCTCCAATTCCAACCCAAACCAGGCTGCACCCCTAAGCCCAGCTCTCCATCCTGCATCCCCCTGGGAGCTCAGGCACCTCCTCCTCTCCAGCAGGAAGGGTGGCACAGCCCCAAACCACAGCTCAGGGTGGAAACCCAGAGGAGGGAAACACCCAAACCTCTCCCACGCCCTCCAGGCACCAACAGGCTCTGCCAAAAGGCTGTGCTGGGCACTGCCAGGGCAGCACTGGGCACGTTCTGCTGCCTCAGCTGCTGCTCATTAAAACACCCAGCCCCCAAAAATCCAGCTGCAGGTGAAGCCTCCACCTGGCTGCTGAGCTGTCCCACACCAGAGCACGGTGGTGGCTGCCCAGAGGGGTGGTGGAGGCTCCATCCCTGCAGACATTCAAATCCCCCCCTGGATGTGTTCCTCCTCCTGGCAAGGAGAGGGGGAGAGGGTAGGGAGGGTTCCAAAGATCCTTTCCAACCCCTCCCTTTCTGTGAGTCTGTGTAATTGGCACCTGCCACAAGCACCCGGTGAGATGCCAGCACACCCCTCCCCTCCCCCCCCCCCCCAGCAGCCAACGGCCTCAGAGCAATTTGCAAACCTTAATTAAGCCACAGCCCTTGCACCGAGGAGGGGTGGGGGAGGTGATGCAGGATTGTCACCTGGCTGCTGATGCAGCTGCCACCTGGAGAACCTGCCCAGTGCAGCCTGGGAAACTGAGGCAGGAGGTGGGATGGGTGTTGAGGTCAGCTGGGGGTGACCCTCACAAGGAGGAGGGGGACAGAGCCCACGACCCCCACACCAGCCAGCAGCCCAGGGTCATAGAATCAGAGAATCATTCAGGTTGGGAAAGGTCTCTGAGGTCATCCAGTCCAAGCAGCAGCCCAAGCCCACCATGGGCACCACACCATGGCCCCAATGCCATGGCCACAGGGGTCTGGAACCCCTCCAGGGATGGGCACTCCACCACCTCCCTGGGCAG
The DNA here is from genome assembly GCF_027791375.1 of Indicator indicator. Taxonomy (NCBI): domain Eukaryota; kingdom Metazoa; phylum Chordata; class Aves; order Piciformes; family Indicatoridae; genus Indicator; species Indicator indicator. Next base: position 33,758 of record NW_026539237.1, read on the forward strand.
CCTGTGCCAGTCCCTGACCAACCCTGCAGCACAGAAATTTTTCCTCCTCTCCAACCTAACCCTCCCCTGGCACAATTTCAGGTCATTTCCTCTCCTTCTGTCACCTGAGCCTAGGGAGATGCTTTTGGGGCACTCAGGGTCCCCTTTGCACCCTCCTGGCTCTGCCCAGAGTGGGAGGTGGTCCCCAGAGCTCTGCTTCAAGCACTCTCTCCCCCCTCCCGTGGTCACCTCCGTGGCAGCACTGGGGGAACAGGAGCAGGATGGATTTGTTTTATTGTCACAGTGAGGGTTGATTGCCCCTGCCCTTCCCCTTCCCCTCCCCCACCCATGGGCTCTGGAAGACCCTCTGCTCCCTCCTGCCCACAGTGACTGCTCAGGGATTGGCACAGGCTGCCCAGGGAGGTGATGGATTGGCACAGGCTGCCCAGGGAGGTGGTGGAGTCCCCACCCCTGGAGGTGTTCCAGAACCCTGTGGCCATGGCACTTGGGGCCATGGCTTAGTGGCCATGGTGGTGCTGGGTTGATGCTGGACAGGAAGATCTCAGAAGGCTTTTCCAACCCCAAAACTGTGGTTCTCTGGGCTCCACAGGTGCCAAAGCTCAGGCTGGCACAGTTTGTCCACGAATCCAGGCCATGGGCAGGGCTGGGGCAGCTGCCTCCAGGACAAAGCTCCCTTGGGGTCCAGCAGATGGGTGGGAATTAGGGCCACAGGTGATGAGCAGAGGGTGACCAGGCTGAACCCTCACTCAGGGCTTTGTCTCAGTGTCCAGAGGAGCTCAGCTGAGCTCATCCAACCCCCAAAAGTGGCTCAAAAGCAGGAAAAAGCAACAACCCTGTGCAAATCTTCCAGCTCTCCCCCTGTGCCCTGCCAACGAAGCCTTCCCCCTCCTGCCTCTCCCTGGAGATGCTCACTGCAGCCCCAGCACCTCAGGGAGCAAATCCAGCCAGGGCTGAACCAGCAGCCCTGGGGTACTGCATCCAGTTCTGGAGCCTCTGTTCCAGGAAGGATCTGGAGGTGCTGGAAGGTGTCCAGAGAAGGGCCAGGAGGAGGAGCAGAGGGCTGGAGCTGCTCTGCTGTGAGCACAGCCTGAGAGAGTTGGGGTTGTGCAGGCTGGAGAGGAGAAGGCTCCCAGGAGACCTTCTGGTGGCCTTCCAGGATCTGAAGGGGGCTCCAGGAAAGCTGGGGAGGGACTCTGGAGGGTGTCAGGGAGGGACAGGACTGGGGGGGATGGAGCAAAACTAGAAGTGGGGAGATTCAGATTGGATGTGAGGAAGAAATTCTTGCCCAGGAGGGTGGTGAGAGCCTGGCACAGGTTGCCCAGGGAGGTGGTGGAAGCCTCATCCCTGGAGGTGTTCAAGGCCAGGCTGGAGGTGGCTGTGAGCAACCTGCTGTGGTGTGAGGTGTCCCTGGGCATGGCAGGGGGTTGGCACTGGCTGAGCCTTGAGCTCCCTTCCAACCCTGACAGTTCTGTGATCAGCCCAGGCCCCCCCACAGCGTGCCAGGGGACAGACAGACGGGCAGCCATGCCCTGCAGCAGGCCAGCAGCGTGCGGACAGACGGACGAGGCGGCGGCAGGCAGCCAGGCGGGGAACAGCTTGTGCCCAGCGTGCCCGCGGGCACCACGGCTCTGCCCTGTTAGCCAGCAATACGCTCGGGCCCTGGGAGATGCTGCTCTGCCCAGGCCACGGTGGGAGAGAGCCCCAGGGCCCTCCAGCATGTAGCTGGCACCGGCATGTACCCGGCACCGAGGTGGCACTGCCCGCAGGGGGCACATCGTGGGACAGGAGCTCCAGATCAGTGCCAAAGCCACCAGCCTCCTTCTGGCAGAGGTTTGTAGAGGTCCAAGGGTCATTTTTTCCTTTGTAACAAAAACTTTCTGGTCCCAGTCTGGGTCAGGACCCCCGTGGCAAGAGGGGGACCACAGCCAGCACCACCCAGGAGAAGAAATTTCTCGACTGGAAGGGGTCCCAAAGCCTGGGACAGGCTCCCCAGGGAGGGTTTGAATTCCCCATCCCTGGAGGTGCTTCCCAGCAGAGGAGATGCGGTGCTGAGGGCCATGGCTCAGCCCCAGCCTTGGCAGGGCTGGAGAGTGGTTGGACTGCAGGATCTGAAAGGGCTTTCCTCAACCAAGACCATTCTACAAGTGGGGTGGCTATGGGTGGGTCCACCCAGAACCCCTCCCCAGGCGATGAAGATGCAGCCCACAGCCCACAGCACCCCGCAGCCAGCGGCTGCGGCAAACCTCGAGGTCCACAGCCCCAAATCCTGGTGGTTTTCCCCCAAAGCTGGGCTGGGCTGAGCAGCAGCAGCAGCAGCAGGAGGAACAGCAGCAGCGCGGAGCCGAGCAGCACCTCATGGCTTAGCCAATACCCCCCCCTAGTGCCAGTGCCCCTCCGCGGGCTGCTCGGGCCGGAGGCCGCATCCTGCCCGTGCCCTGGACCATGGGCACCACCCCCACGCATCCCCCGGCGCAAAGGATGCTGTGGCCACCACCGTGGTCTCTGCTCTGCACGGTCCTGGCTCTTCCCAGGGCGTGGGGGAAACCTTATCCCTGGAAAACAAGCAGAGACCCCCCCCCAAATCCACAGCCCCACAGTGCTCAGCGCCCCCAGCTTCACAGCCCCCCAGCTCCATAGCCCCTCAGTCCCCCAGCTCCACAGTCCCCCAGCTCCATAGCCCCCCAGCTCCACAGTCCCCCAGCTCCACAGACCCCCAGCTCCACAGTCCCCCAGCTCCACAGACCCCCAGCTTCACAGTCCCCCAGCTCCATAGCCCCCCAGCTCCACAGTCCCCCAGCTCCACAGACCCCCAGCTCCACAGTCCCCCAGCTCCATAGCCCCCCAGCTCCACAGTCCCCCAGCTCCACAGACCCCCAGCTCCACAGTCCCCCAGCTCCACAGACCCCCAGCTCCACAGTCCCCCAGCTCCATAGCCCCCCAGCTCCACAGTCCCCCAGCTCCATAGCCCCCCAGCTCCACAGTCCCCCAGCTCCATAGCCCCCCAGCTCCACAGACCCCAGCTCCACAGTCCCCCAGCTCCACAGACCCCAGCTCCATAGCCCCCCAGCTCCACAGACCCCAGCTCCACAGTCCCCCAGCTCCACAGTCCCCCAGCTCCATAGCCCCCCAGCTCCACAGTCCCCCAGCTCCATAGCCCCCCAGCTCCACAGACCCTCAGCTCCATAGCCCCTCAGCTCCACAGCTCCCCAGCTCCCCAGTCCCACAGCCCCCCAGCTCCACAACCCCCACCCCCCCAGCCCTATAGCCTCACAGTCACAGAGTCCCTGGCCCCGCAGCCCCCAGCCCCCAGCCCCATAACCCCACACATTCCCAACCCTGGAGCCAACGAGCAGCAGCAGGGGCTTTGGGGAGGGGCTGGAGGGAGGGGTCTGCAGCCCTACACCCCTCTTGGACAGACCCCACACCAGATCCCAACTCCCTGCTCCCTCTCCCAGCATCACCACTGACCCCACACCAGATCCCACACCAGATCCCAACTCCCTGCTCCCTCTCCCAGCATCACCACAGATCCCACACCAGATCCCAACTCCCTGCTCCCTCTCCCAGCATCACCACTGACCCCACACCAGATCCCAACTCCCTGCTCCCTCTCCCAGCATCACCACTGACCCCACACCAGATCCCAACTCCCTGCTCCCTCTCCCAGCATCACCACTGACCCCACACCAGATCCCAACTCCCTGCTCCCTCTCCCAGCATCACCACAGACCTCACACCAGATCCCAACTCCCTGCTCCCTCTCCCAGCATCACCACTGACCCCACACCAGATCCCACACCAGATCCCAACCTCTCCTGCTCCCTTTCCCAGTGTCACCACAGACCCCACATCAGATCCCAGCAGATCCCACACCAGATCCCACCCCAGATCCCAACCTCCCCTGCTCCCTCTCCCAGCATCACCACTGATCCCAACCTCCTCTGCTCCCTCTCCCAGCATCACCACAGACCCCACACCAGACCCCACACCAGATCCCAACCTCCCCTGCTCCCTCTCCCAGCATCACCACAGACCCCACACCAGATCCCACACCAGATCCCAACCTCCCCTGCTCCTTCTCCCAGCATCACCACAGACCCCACACCAGATCCCAACCCCCTCCCCTGCTTGGCACCAAGGCACCAAGAGCATCCTGCAGCCACTGCTGCCATCTCCCTGAGCTGAGCTCCAGGGGCTTTTGAATATGGAAAACACAAGCCGAGGGGGCGGGGGCAGGGGGGGGGGGGAAAGAAAAAGGCATTTTTCTGTTTGGCCTGAACCCACCCAAGTGGAATGGGAAAGGGAGGAGGAGGGGGGGAGGAGGGAGGGCAAGCCCAAAGAGTTAATCCACTTTGAATTGCAGGGTGGCTTCAGCCCAGGCGCCAGCACGTCAGGGCTGACAGCTTGACAGAGAAGGATTGGCAGCTCCCGAGGTGAAACATCCCGGCCCGAGCCACGGAGCCGTGCTGCAGCCCGTCTGCAAGAGGGGCAGGTTTCATTAGGTTGTTTTGCACGGAGGGAAAACATACATTAAATAAATAAAGGTGAAGAGGAGAGGAAGAGCGAGGAGCTGGAACGGACCCCAGCAGGGGGAAGGGCTCCTGGGGACTTCCCCCTCCCCGGGGGGACTCCCCCTCCAAACCTGCCCTGGGCTTTGGCAGGGCTCTCCCTCCCTCCCTCCCCACACACACAAGGCAGAGCACAGATCCTGGGATGAGCAGAGGGATGTCTCTAGGGCTGGCCACAGTGCTGTCCCCCCGGGTCCCCGAGGAGGACCTGTCCCACACTGATTGACAGAACCAGACAATGGTTTGGGTTGGAAAAGGTTTTTCAGATCATTGAGTCCAACCCTCAGCCCAGCACTGCCAGGGCAGCACCAAACCATGGCCCTCAGCACCACAGCTTTGAAACCCCTCCAGGGATGGGGACTCCATCTCTGCCCTGGGCAGCCTGGGCCAGGCCTTGACAACCCTTTGGGGGAAGAAATTGTTCCTCATGGCCAACCTAAACCTCCCCTGGGGCAGCTTGAGGCTGTTTCCTCTTGTCCCATCCAAATTTGGCCCTGAAGCTGAGCTGCCCCCGAGGGTGGTGTGAAGCCAAACTCCACCCTGCTCCCAGAAGGACCCAGGGCAGGGTCTTTACCCCCTCCACAGGACCCCCAGGGAGGTGCCAACCTGCAGCTCAATAACAAAGGAGGGCACAAGGGGAGCAGGCACTGCAGAGCAATGCCTCAGGTGGGGCCACATGCCTGCTCCTGTGGGTGACACAGCCCTGAGCAAGGTGACAAAAACCTTCCTTTTTTCATGGCCTGATGAAAAACTGAACATGAGCCAGAAATGGTCACTGGCAGCCCAGAGGCCAACTGTGTCCTGGGCTGCATCAGAGGAAGGGAGAGCAGCAGCACAGGGAGGGGATTCTGCCCCTCTGCTCTGCTCTGCTCAGACCCCACCTGCAGCACTGCCTCCAGCTCTGGGGCCCCCAGCACAAGAAGGACCTGGAGCTGCTGGAGAGGGGCCAGAGGAGGCCACAGAAATGAGCAGAGGGCTGGAGAAGCTCTGCTGTGGGGACAGGCTGGGGGAGTTGGAGTTGTTCAGACTGGAGAAGAGAAGGCTCCAGGGAAAACTCAGAGCAGCCTTCCAGCACCTGAAGGAGGCTCCAGAAGAGCTGGGGAGGGACTTTGGACAAGGGCTGGGAGTGCCAGGATGAGGAAAATGGCTTTGAGCTGGGAGAGGGGAGAGTGAGAGTGGAGATGAGGAAGAAATTCTTGAGAGTGAGGATGGGGAGAGACTGGCACAGGTTGCTCAGGGAGGCTTTGGATGCCTCCTGCCTGGAGGTATCCAAGGCCAGGCTGGATGAGGCTTGGAGCCACCTGGGCTGATGGGAGGGGTTTGGAACTGGCTGGTCTTTAAGTCCCCTTCCACCCCAACACATTCTAGGATTTTGCTGATTCTTTTGACAGAAAAAAGGCATTTTTCCAGGAAGGAAGCAAGCTGGGGGAAAGCAAGACCAATCCTACCACACCCCCACACCCCACACCCCCAGGGCCTTCTGCCTGTCAGGCAGGAATCACTGATCTACAACGGCTGTCTCCGAGGGATGATAGGGCAACGACCCTCATATTTTCTGCAGCCAGCGCTGCTGTAAAGCTACCTTTGTGCCAGGATGAGAGGAATTCATTACAGACCACCCCCCGCCGAGCAGGGGCTCCCAGGGGAGGAATCCGCCAGCTCTCTCCAAGCCTAAATGGGATTAGGTTATCTCTCCCGGTGCTGAAACCGAGCCATGCGCAGAGAGCGGCGTAGAGAGCGGCGCAGAGCGGCCCCGGGCACGCCGCAGCCGGCGCCGCAACCCCGGCGGAGTCCTCACCGCAGCGCTTCCTCCTCGCACCCAGCAAGGCTCAGCCGCTGGGTCTGGAGGATGGGGGACAAGCCCCCCAGGTGAGGATTGACTCCCAAATGGGTCCTGGACATAGAAGCCCAGCGTGGAGGGATTGGAAGGGAGCTCTGGAGATCATCCGGTCCAACCCCTCCTGCTGCAGCAGGGCACCCGCAGCGGCTTGCCCAGCAGCACAGTGGCCAGGGGGCAGCTGGAAGCTCTCCACAGAAGGAGGCTCCACAACCTCTCTGGGCAGCTTGCTCCAGGCCTCCAGCACCCTCACACCAAAGAATTTTCTCCTCCTGTTCAGATGGAACCTCCTGGGTTCCAGTTTGTGCCCATTGCCCCTGGTCCTCTCACTGGGCACCACCAACAGAGCCTGGCACCCTCATCTTGCCCCCCACCCTTCAGGTGTTTACAAGGTCCCCTCTCAGCCTGGACATGGTTGTCACTGTGTACCTTGGGCAAATGTCACCCTCTTGCCTGGCAGTCACCAAACTACCCTCACAGGATCATCACAGAGTGCACTGAGCTGGAAGGAATCCTCCAAGGTGACCTTGTCCAACCCCCCCAGAGAGAGTGTCCCTTCAGCTGGAAAGGGACATCTCCAGCTAGATCAGGCTGCTCAGGGCCCCATGAGCTTTAACCTTGAATGTCTCCAGGGATAAGGCCTCAACCACATCCCTGGACCTCTCTGGATCCCTGCCAACCCAACCCATTCCATGATTCCATCACTGCCCACCCAAGGCTTTGCCCTTCCCTTTGCCCATGGTCTGCAGCAGACCTCCAGAGGCATTGCCCACCATAACCACGACCATGCCCACACTGATGCCAGCACACTGCAGCCCCACAGAGCCCTGCTGGAGCTCTCCCAGCACCCCCCCTCAGCACAGCCCCAGCTGCCTGGCTTTGGCTGAAGCACTTCTGCATTTGCAACCATTCTTCCCCTCGCTTCTCCCCGTGGCTGCCGGGGTCCCTCTCAATCATGTCAAACAAACCCAGAGAAAAACATGTTTGACTGCATCAAAGTTCAAACCTCCACCTGTCTGTGTCCCCAAGCAGAGGCCCTTTAATGCTGCAAAGATGTAAACTCCCCCAGGTCTTCATTATGTCTTACAGGCCTCGATATTATATCAGATTATGGAATCATTAAACAAAACCTCGTCCTCCTGGCTGTCCAGAGGGGCCTCCAGTTACCTTGTCTAAATATAACAGCATCATTTTTAACCAAGGAGCTGCTCCAGTCCCTTGAGCCTTCATTATATTTCATGGGCCTGGGCTGGAATATCATCATCTCTCACTCAGGAACTCATCCTGCACTTGTGCTGAGGCTGAGACCACCGACCACGGACACCCAACCCCGGTCAGGGGTCACTGCCTTGGGACAGAGAAACGACTCCGAGGCTGGAAGAGGAGCAGGGCAGGGAAGGTCTGTGATGGGCTGCTGAGGTGGAACAAAAGGAGATGAAGAGAGGGAAAGCAATCGGGGGGAGGGGGATGGGATGGGGGGAGGGGGACGGGGTAGGGGTGGAATCCGAGCTAGGTATGCACCCAATTATTTTAATTGCCTTGTCGGTGCCGTTTAGGGCTCGCTGATGCATCTCACATCATTGTTTACTGCTCCGAGCAGAACCAATTATGTTTGAACATCGAGGGGCTGAGAGACGGCAAATAAACAAGCAGGCGTGTGCTGGGATCTACTGGAGGTAGCTTTGCACCCATCCATCAGCAAGCAGCCAGCCATGGACCGGAGGAAACAGGGGAGGGGGGAGCAGCGAGGGCAGCTCTCCCTCCCACCCCCCTGCCTCACCTCCCAGGATGAGCGTGTGGGGGCTGGAGGAAGGGGGGAACCCCGCAGCAAGCCAGAGGGGCAGAGCAAAGAGATCTGTTCAGGAGGGAAAGGAATGAAGATGTAAAGATGGAGTTTGTGGTGGGGTTTTGACACCGGTTGTCAGAGCTGGTGGTGCGTGTGCTCCTGTCTTTACAGTAAATAACTGTCAGCAATTAGGGAGTGTAGGTGTTCGGGGGAGGCAGGCGGCTCTAGCGCATCAATCACAGGGGTGAGGAGGAGCTGGGGCCACCAGCAGCAGCCCCGGGGCTATGTCTGCAGGGGCAGAGATGCCTTCGGACCGTGGCTTGCCCGGGGCACAGCTGCCACCAAAGCTCCGAGTCCACCGGGGCTGCTGGAATCATAGAGTCAGCGAGGTGGGAAAAGACATCTAAGGTCACCAGGTCCAACCAGCAGCCCCACACCCACCACAGCCACTAAACCACGGCCCCAAGTGCCACCTTGTGAACACCTCCAGGGGTGGGGACTCCCTGGGCAGCCTGTGCCAATCCCTGCCCACTCCTTCGGGAAAGAAATATTTCCTTAATGCCCAACCTAAACCTCCCCTGGGACGACTTGAGGATCCCCCAGAGGGATCCACTGCTGCTGGCAGCAGGACCACTGCAGCTGTGCCTGGGGCCACCACGGAGCAGGGGATGAGAGGTACCTGGGGGGTGGTTGAGAGGTACCTGGGGGGTGGTTGAGTGGTACCTGGGGGGTGGTTGAGTGGTACCTGGGGGGTGGTTGAGAGGTACCTGGTGAGTGGTTGAGAGGTACCTGGGGGGTGGTTGAGAGGTACCTGATGGGTGGTTGAGAGGTACCTGGGGGGTGGTTGAGTGGTACCTGGGGGGTGGTTGAGAGGTACCTGGGGGGTGGTTGAGAGGTACCTGGGGGGTGATTGAGAGGTACCTGGGGGGTGGTTGAGAGGTACCTGGGGGGTGGTTGAGTGGTACCTGGGGGGTGGTTGAGAGGTACCTGGGGGGTGGTTGAGAGGTACCTGGTGAGTGGTTGAGAGGTACCTGGGGGGTGGTTGAGAGGTACCTGATGGGTGGTTGAGAGGTACCTGGGGGGTGATTGAGAGGTACCTGGTGGGAAGCAGCACACAGAGGTTGTACTGAAAATGCCTTTTTTTTTGGGAGGGGGGGGAGAAGGTCACTACCCCCCACTGCTCATCCCAGCCAAGTGTTGGGACACGAGCAGAAGGCAGCCAGAGCTGGGTGGTTGTGCTGGGCACCAGGTCTCAAAGAACCACCGAGCCATTAAGGTTGGAGAAGCCTTCAAAATTCGAGTCCAGCCAGCAACCCAACCCCCCCATGGGCACCAAAGCATGGCCCCAAGTGCCATGGCCACAGGAGTCTGGAACACCTTCAGGGATGGGAACTCCATCACCTCCCTGGGCAGCCTGTGCCAATCCCTGACCACTCTTGCAGCCAAGAAATTTTTCCTCCTCTCCAACCTAACCCTCCCCTGGCACAATTTCAGACCATTTCCTCTCCTTCCATCACCTGACCCTGGGGAGCAGAGCCCAACCCTCACCTCCCTGCAGCCTCCTCTCAGGGAGCTGCAGAGAGCAGTGAGGTCTCCCCTCAGCCTCCTCTCCCCCACACCACTCCCCCCCTGCCCCCTCAGCCTGATCTGCACTGACTGGCTCCGAGCCTGCTCCTTCCTTCCCCCGCCGCAGCTCTCCCCCACCCCTCCTCCTGCTTTTCAACTCCCCTCTGCTAACGGAACTGTAATAGCAGTTTAGCCTCCCCATCTGCAAGTTCTTTGACACCAATAACCTCTGCCTTTGTGCCTCCTGCCTCAGACAAAAACTCTCCCTTTCAGGTTAAGCAGCAGCCTGCCGGCCTTGGGGGCCGTGTATCCCAGCCTTGATAAACTCAACTTCAGAGGCTCATTAGAGCTCAGCCCCAGGAGCTGAGCCCCGGGGGAGGGGGGCGCAGGGGAGCCCCCATCTCCCGTTCCTATGGCGACGGAGGATGCCGATGTTGCAGCCCGAGGCGCTACTTTCGGTACTTAGAGATCAAACGGGGCAGGGCAAGCGGTGCCGGGGAGCAATACACCGAGAGCAGGAGACTTAATGACTTGAATTAACAACAGCACAGCCACGGCTCCCCCCCTCACCCCACCCCCAACCCCTCCTTCACTTGCTCGGTCGGGAGGAGACACAAACTCGGGTTGAGACTTTGCACCTCTCTATTTGCATCCTCATCCCTGCCCCTGTCATCCATTCACAGCCTGAGTTGGGTTGGAAGGGACCTGAAAGATCGTTCGGTTCCGACCCCCCCTCCCCTGCCATGGGAGGGGGAGGGTCCACCAGCCCGGGTTGCTCAAGGCTTCATCCAAGCTGGCCTTGAACACCTCCCAGGGAGGGGGCAGCCACTCCCCTGTCCCAGTCTCTCCCTACCCTCCCTGTCAAGAATTTCATCCTGATCTCCCATCTCAATCCCCCTTCTTCCAGCTTCACTCCATTCCCTCTCATCCTACCACAAGCCCTTGTAAAAAAAAAAAAAAAAAAAAAAAAATCCCTTCCCAGCTTTCTTGTCCTCTTGGCCTGGGTTTGGCACCACTTTGAGCAACACCCACGGCCCAAGGACAGCAAACTGGGGCCCACCCCAGTGCTCAGCCGGTGGGTGGTGGTCCCATCATGCACACCAGAGGCTACAATGGAGGGCAGGGAAAGGCTGAAGAAACTCAGAGATCATAGAATCACTCACAGGATGGTTTGGGTTGGAAGGGACCTTAAAGGTCATCCAGCTCCAGCCCCACCTTGCCCTGGGCAGGGACATCTCCTACTAGCCCAGGCTGTTCAGGGCCCCTCAGCATCCCCTCCCAGGGGCCAAAGCAGAGCCATGGCTCATCCCTAGCTCCAGCAGCCCAGGGACCACCTTCTCCCCTTCCAACACAGCCCCCCGGGTTGTGGGATAGAGCTTGGGAAGGGCTGGGAGGCAGTGAGGGAAGCTGAGGGTCCTCTCCTCTTCCAACATGACCCCAGGCTGTGGGACAGAGCTTGGGAAGGGCTGGGAGGCAGTGAGGGAAGCTGAGGGTCCTCTCCTCTTCCAACATGACCCCAGGCTGTGGGACAGAGCTTGGGAAGGGCTGGGAGGCAGTGAAGGAAGCCAAGGGGGGACCCTCAGCAGCCAGCTGCCTTCACAGCAGCAAGGACTTGGTAAGTACAGAGAGAAAAAGGGGGGGGAAATGACTTCTCCTTGGGTTTGTGTCTCCTCACAGTCTCTTTTCTTCTCCTTTTCCCATCTCCCTCACATGCTCTTTCCGCTCTAGAGCATCCTGTGCTTTGCTGGGGCATTAAGAGGCAGCATCTCAAACTGTTTAGTGAAGCATTAAAGGGGCATGAAAATACTCACATTGCATCTGAGCACTGAAAGCCCTGAAGCATCTTCAGGAAAAAAAAAAAAAAAAAAGAGAGAGAAAAAAGAAAGAAAGAAAGAAAGAGAGAGGCACAAAAAAAAAAAAAAAAAAAAAAAAAAAAAAAAGGCAACCTCCCAGTTGTGTGAAATAAGCACACAGCAAACCTGCCTCAGTCCCAGGCAAACAGCCACATCCCAGCCATCAGTCACCTTCCCAGCCCCATTCCCAGCCTGGCCACTGGATATTGTCCAGCTCCTGAAGCTGATCCCTGTCTGTTCCCAGCTTGGGTCGTTTGGGAGTGTTTCAGAGAGTCCTTAAGGTTGGGAAAGGTCTCTGAGGTCATCCAGTCCAAGCAGCAGCCCAAGCCCACCATGGGCACCACACCCTGGCCCCAAGTGCCATGGCCACAGGGCTCTGGAACACCTCCAGGCATGGGGACTCCACCACCTCCCTGGGCAGCCTGTGCCAAGCCCTGACCAACCCTGCAGCAAAGGAATTGTTCCTCCTCTCCAACCTAACCCTTCCCAGGCACAATTCCAGGCCATTTCCTCTCCTCTCATCACCTAAACCTGTGGAGAATAGGTTGAAAAAGGAGACCCAAACTTTGCCTAAAACTATCAGGTCCAACCTTCAACCCAACCCCACCATGGGCACCAAACCATGGCACCATGGCCACACTGTTCTTGGACACCTCCAGGGATGGGCACTCCACCACCTCCCTGGGCAGCCTGTGCCAACCCCTGACCACTCTTGAAGCCAAGAAGTTGTTCCTCCTCTCCAACCTAACCCTCCCCTGGTGCAACCTGAGACCCCAACAGCTTTGGGCCGTTAGCACAAATCATGATCAAGCTCCCTGATGAGTTTGGCCCCAAGAGTGGAGCCTCAGATGGCTCCAGAGGTGTTCAAATCCTCACAGCCCAGGCACACAGCAAAGAATCTGCTCCTGGCTGCCCTCCCCACCAAGGCCAACAGCAACCTGCAAACCCCTTGGGCCTCAGAAGGAGATTTTCTCCTCATTCCCAGATTCAGTGATGCCAGAGGGTTCAGCAGCACCTGACTCACACAGGGCCAGAGCACAGGTGCCCCTCTGCCCCCATGCCACAGGCACATGCCACAGCACCACACCTGTTGGCATCTGCCAAGGAGCTGGACCTCCTTTGGTCCACAGCTCCAGGGAAGAGGCTGTGCCACTGCTCCAAGGGATCTGATCAATGTCCATCGATGTCTGAGGGCTGGGGGGGCAAGGTGAAGGTGCCAGGCTCTGTTGGGTGGTGCCCAGTGCTAGGACAAGGAGCAACAGACACAAACTGGAAGCCAGGAGGTTCCACCTCAACGTGAGGAGAAACTTCTGTGGTGTGAGGGTGCTGGAGGTCTGCAGCAGGCTGCCCAGAGAGGTTGTGGAGTCTCCTTCTCTGGAGACTTCCAAGCCCCATCTGGATGTGGAGTCTCCTCCTCTGGAGACTTCCAAGCCCCATCTGGATGTGGAGTCTCCTCCTCTGGAGCCTTCCAAGCCCCATCTGGATGTGGAGTCTCCTCCTCTGGAGCCTTCCAAGCCCCATCTGGATGTGGAGTCTCCTCCTCTGGAGCCTTCCAAGCCCCATCTGGATGTGGAGTCTCCTTCTCTGGAGCCTTCCAAGCCCCATCTGGATGTGGAGTCTCCTTCTCTGGAGACTTCCAAGCCCCTCTGGATGTGGAGTCTCCTCTGGAGCCTTCCAAGCCCCATCTGGATGTGGAGTCTCCTCCTCTGGAGCCTTCCAAGCCCCATCTGGATGTGGAGTCTCCTCCTCTGGAGCCTTCCAAGCCCCATCTGGATGTGGAGTCTCCTCCTCTGGAGCCTTCCAAGCCCCATCTGGATGTGGAGTCTCCTCCTCTGGAGCCTTCCAAGCCCCATCTGGATGTGGAGTCTCCTCCTCTGGAGCCTTCCAAGCCCCATCTGGATGTGGAGTCTCCTTCTCTGGAGCCTTCCAAGCCCCATCTGGATGTGGAGTCTCCTCCTCTGGAGCCTTCCAAGCCCCATCTGGATGTGGAGTCTCCTCCTCTGGAGACTTCCAAGCCCCATCTGGATGTGGAGTCTCCTTCTCTGGAGCCTTTCAAGTCCCACCTGGATGTGTTCCTGTGTGACCTGCCCTGGGTGATGCTGCTCTGGCAGATGGGTTGGGATGAATGATCTCCAGAGGTCACTTCCAACCCCTCCCATTCTAGGATTCTGGGATTCTATTATTCTGGGATTCTATGATTCCAGGATTCTAGGGTTCTGGGATTCTATGATTCTATGATTCCAGGATCCTATGATTCCAGGATCCTAGGATTCTAGGATTATGGGATTCTATTATTCTGGGATTCTGTGATTCCAGGATTCTAGGATTCTGGGGATCCTAGGATTCTATGATTCTGGGATTCTGGGATTCTAGGTTTCCAGCATTCTGGGATTCTATGATTCCATGATTCCAGGATCCTATGATTCCAGGATCCTAGGATTCTAGGATTATGGGATTCTATTATTCTGGGATTCTGTGATTCCAGGATTCTAGGATTCTGGGGATCCTAGGATTCTATGATTCTGGGATTCTAGGTTTCCAGCATTCTGGGATTCTATGATTCCATGATTCCAGGATTCTATGATTCCAGGATCCTAGCATTCTATGATTCTGGGATTCTAGGATTACGGGATTCTATGATTATGGGATTCTATAATTATGGGATTCTATGTTTCCGGGATTCTATGTTTCCAGGATTCTAGGATTCTAGGATTCCAGGATCCTAGAATTCTATGATTATGGGATTCTAGGATTCCAGAATTCTCTGATTCTATGATTCTACGATTCTGGGATTCTAGGATTCCAGGATTCCATTATTCTATGATTCCAGGATCCTAGGATTCTATGATTCTGGGATTCTAGGATTCCAGGATTCTATGATTCTAGGATCCTAGGATTCTATGATTCTGGGATTCTAGGATTCCAGGATCCTAGGATTCTATGATTCTGGGATTCTATGATTCTAAGATTCTAGGATTCTAGGATTCCAGGATTTTATGACCTCTCCCACTTGAGAGAAACGAGGCAGGACTGGGGCTGTTCCCAGATCCTTTTTCCACCCCTCCACACCCCCCCTCACTCCCTTCTTTCCAGGGATTTGCATCTCTCTTTTGGGCAGCTCCCATTTCCAGCACAGAAAGGGCTCTGTTCAGGTCTTCTCCCCTCCCTCCTTTCCCAGCAATTGTTATGTTAAAATCCCCAGGACACGTTTCTGCGAAGAATTAAAAGAGGGTGAGGAAGAGATTGTTTTCCTCGGTGTCTCGCTAAGTCTCTGACCTTGAGCGTGAATAGAAAACAAGGGGAGGGGGGCGGAAAAAAAGGGAACTTTATGCTAATATCACTCACCGAGCACAAGGGGAAGGGGGGGGGGAAGGAAATAATAACGGCAAATGAAGATTATGAATGCAAATCAAGTTAATAAAGAGACAGGGGCTGTGCAGGAGCCTTGTTTGTTGCTCTTGTATAGGGCGACCTGCGTCGTCTGTTTGTGCTGCACCCCGGGTCTGATCGTTCCGAAGTGATAGCAGGGTAGGGAAAAGAGAAAGGAAGAGGAAAGGTTTTTAATTCTCTCTAATTAGGACATTGTTCGTTTCCCCTCCTCTCACCCCCCCCCCTGCTCGTGGCTGTTCTCTTGAAGAGGCTTCTCGCACCGGCCCCACGCAAAGCAGCTCCAGACTCAGCTCCCTGCTGGTAGCTCCCAGCCCTTCGCTGCCAGGAATGGATCCGTGGCTGCGTGGGTCCTGCGGTGCCGAAGCAGGATCCCAGGCTCGGGGTCCAGTGTCGGGATCCCAGGCTCGGGGTCCAGTGTCAGGATCCCAGGCTTGGGATCCAGGGTGGGGACGCGAAGTGTAGGAACGGATTCTTTACGCTGAGAGGTGGGGAGGGGCTTCTGACAAGGGTTGGGAGTGACAGGACCAGGCGGGGGGGTGGCTTTGAGCTGGGAGAGGGGAGATTGAGAGTGGAGAGGAGGAAGAGATTCTCACCAGTGAGGGCTGGGGAGAGACTGGAACAGGTTGCCCAGGGAGGTTGTGGATGTTCCCTGCCTGGAGGTGTTCAAGGCCAGGCTGGATGAGGTTTTGAGCAACCTGGGCTGGTGGGAGGTGTCCTTGCCCATGGCAGGGGGGTTGGAACTGGATGATGTTGAAGGTCCCTTCCAAGCCAACCCATTCTGTGATCCCAGCCCTGTGTTATGGGGGTGCAGCTGCTCCAGCAGGGACAAGAGGACATGGCAGCCCCATCCCAACCGGATCCAAGAGCCACAAGACCACCCCTGCTCTCCACCCACCCCCTTTCAACCAGCCTCTGCCTCATCACCATCATCATCACCCTTTCTATTTCATTTCCTCCCCATCCCCATTCTCTCAGCAGCCTTTTCAGGCGAGGCTGCCACGGCTACGGCACAGAGAACCAAGCTCTCAGCGTCTGCGAGCGGAGCATCCAGCATAACAAAAGCCCTGATCCTGGCAGGGATCTCAGGCACTATCATAACACCATCATAATAGCTGGAGAGCAGCGACAGCCCTCACAAAGAGCACAGCCACGCCGGGCTCGGCCGCATTCAGATCAAGAGCGGCTGCGGGGCACCCGCTGGCTGCTTTTGAGCAGGGTATTTGTTTACATGCAGGGAAAGTTGCAATGGAAATGGCTTGGGCTGGTCCTCAGCGTGGCACCGCCAAGGCTGGGCAGGGTTTAACTGCCTCTTGCCACTCTCTTTTAAATGCACCTTCACCGCGGGTAGCAAGCTGCGAGACAATGCTCGGCTTTGTAAGAAGTAGAGGGAGAGGGGAGGGAAAAACAACCAAAACAACAAAACACCGACCCCAAACTCAGACCCAGAAGCATTAAGAAAGGTTCCACTGCCTTGCTGGAAGAGGCTGAAAAGGCAAGTCCGCAGGGGAAGGTGATTCCATCGCTGCTGTTGTCTTCCCAGAGCTGTTAAATCTAACCCCCACATACACACCCCCCCGGGGCACTGAAGGTGCTGCCTGGCTGGAAGTCAGGAAAGGTTTTCCTGCCTTCCACAAAAGAAAAAAAAATCGAGGTCAGTTCTATTTAAATGAGCCTTAAACTGGCCTGGGAGATCAAATCAGGTCCAAGTTTGATTTTAGAATGGATGCCCTGCTCCCTACAAATCCCACTGGGCTCAGGAAAACCCAGGCAGAATGAACTCCTGAGCTGCTGGGGTCTCCAGCATCCAGCTGCCCTCAAGACCTGCTCCTCTCTGTGGACCCAGTGCAGCTCTAGCTCAGACCAGACCAGAAAGGTTCCCCCAGCCCTGCTTCCCTCCAGGGACACCAACTCAGACCAGACCAGCATGATTCCTCCAGCCCCACTCCTCTCCAGGAACTCCCACTTAGACCAGACCAAGATAGCTCCCCCAAGCCCTGCTCCTCTCCAGAGCCTCCAACTCGGACCACACCAGGATGGTTTCCCTAACTCCTGTTCCCCTCCAGAGGCACCAACTCAGACCAGCCCAGGATGGTTCCCCCAGCCCTGTTCCCCTTCAGGGACTCCACTTCAGAGCAGACCACAACGGTTGCCCCTCCCCACCCCCCTCCAGAGACTTCAGACCAGACCAGAAAGGTTCCCCAAGCCCTGCTCCTCTCCAGAGCCTCCAACTCAGACCACACCAGGATGGTTTCCCCAACTCTTGTTCCCTTCCAGAGACACCAACTCAGACCAGACCAGACCAGGATGGTTTCCCCATCCTCACTCCTCTCCAGAGTCTCCAACTCAGACCACACCAGGATGGTTCCCCCAGCCCTGCTCCCATTCAGGGACTCCAGTTCAGACCAGACCACGATGGTTCCCCACCCCCACCCCTCTTCAGTGACTTCAGACCAGCCCAGGATGGTTTCCCCAACTCCTGTTCCCCTCCAGATACACCAACTCAGCCCAGCCCAGCCCAGCAAGGTTCCCCCAGCCCAGCACTGCACTTCCAGCCTGCCAGCACCCCCCTGCAGGCTGCTGCTTCCCTCAGGATTCACTTTCCCACTTGGCCTAAACGCTCTCAAAGATTCCTGGAGTGTTTTAACCTGCTCCAAAACCCCCCAAAGCCAAGGAGAAAGGGACCTGACCGAGGTCTGATCACCATCCCTACATCTCTGGGGGGTTGTTCACACTTCTCCTTGTACCTCTCTGCTTCACCCTGCTGAGACCACAGCTGCAATCCTGTGTCCAGTTTGGGGCTCCCCAGGTCAAGAGAGACAGAGACCTGCTGGAGAGAGTCCAAGGGAGAGCCAGGAGGATGCTTAGGGGACTTGAGCATCTCCCCTGGGAAGAGAGACTGAGAGCCATGGGGCTGTTATTGTGGAGAAGAGAAGGCTGAGAGGGGATCTGATCAATGTCTATCAATAGCTGAGGGGTGGGTGTCAAGGGGAGGGGGCCAGGCTCTGTTGGGTGGTTCCCAGTGATAAGCCAAGGAACAATGAGTTCAAACTGGAACAGAGAAGATTTCAGCTCCACAGGAGGAGAAACTCCTTGGCAGTGAGGGTGACAGAGCCCTGGAGCAGGCTGCCCAGGGGGTTGTGGAGTCTCCTTCTCTGGAGCCTTTCCAACCCCACCTGGATGCATTCCTGTGCAGACTCCCCTGGGTGATGCTGCTCTGGCAGAGGGGAGGGTTGGACCTGATGATCTCTGGAGGTCCCTTCCCACCTCTTGCACACCGGGACACCGTGACAGTGCCCCTGCCAGGGCAGCAGCCAGGCGCGCCTGCTGTTATCCTCAGCCCCAAACACCACCCCCACCCTCCCCCTCCCCCTGCCGCACACCTCCCCGCAATTCCCTCCCTTTCCAAACAACATCCACAAGAGAGTTTCGGCTGGGAACGCAGCTCTTTAATCTCCGGCAAGCCTTTGACAACCTGTCTCGTCCTGGCTTTTAGCTGCGCCGGAGCTGTTCGTTAATGGAGCATTAACCTTGGAGAGCTTCTGCAATTACTCCGACACTAATTCTGACAGGTTTTGGTGTATCTGTTTGTTCTTTTGACAGGCAAAAGGAATTTCTTTTTAAAAGCTGTTTGATACATTTGAGACCTTCTGTCCACATCTGTCTGTGTTGTGTTTTGGGTGGGTTTTTGGGTTTTGGTTTGGTTTGTTTCGTTTTGTTCTTTTCTCCTCCCCTCTCTCCTTCCTTCTGCTGGAGATGGGAACGTGGTGATGGGGGGGGAAGAAGGAAAAGTTTTCCCTTCCTGAAGACACTTCGGTGTAGGAACCAGTCAGGATATTTCCCCACCACCACCCCTTTCAAAACCCTTCCCACCCTTTGCTTCGAGTCACAGAAGCGTTTGGTCTCTCCTGACCTCATTAGGGTAATTAGTAAACCTTTTGAAGCTGGGAGAATGGCTCTAAGCTGTGGGAAAGTGAGGAGAGCAAAGAGCTTCTGAAAGGAGCAAAGGATGGAGAAAAGAGGTGGGTGGGGGGAGAGGAAAAAAAAAACAACAAACCCTCTCCAGCCGAGGAGAGAGGAGCTGCAGCGAGAAGTGAGAAGGGAGGTGGCCAAGGAGCACGGTGGCTGCTCTGCTCCCTTGGAAATCTCCTTACACTGCCTCTTTTAAGAGGATGGAAATCCAAGCCCTGCTTATCCCATAAGATGCTGCAGGCAGCCAAAGAGCAGGGAAGGAGAACAGTGGTGGAGCTGTGAGCTGAGGATCTGGCTGAGCTTCTCTCATCTCCCACCGCTTCCCTGGCTGCCCTCTGGCAAATCAGCTCTGGCTGCACCTTAATCCTTCCTTCATTTAAAGAAAAAAAAAAAAAAAAAAAAAAAAGGTTTCCTACACAATTCCTACCTGGAAAAGATAGATCCTGAGGGGAAAGGGAAGCCTGGGTGTGTGCCAGCAGAATCCAGCTGCTCCAGGTAACCCCTGGGGGGTGGTGATCACAAACATCTCCCTCTGAGGTGTGATAAGGATCCTGGAATTGGTCTGAGGTGTGATAAGGAACCTGGAATAGACCTGAGGTGTGATAAGTATCCTGGAATTGGTCTGAGGTGTGATAAGGATCCTGGAATAGACCTGAGGTGTGATAAGTATCCTGGAATTGGTCTGAGGTGTGGTAAGGATCCTGGAACTGGTCTGAGGTGTGATAAGGATCCTGGAATTGGTCTGAGGTGTGATAAGGATCCTGGAATAGGTCTGAAGTCTGATAAGGATCCTGGAATCGACCTGAGGTGTGATAAGGATCCTGGAATAGGTCTGAAGTCTGATAAGGATCCTGGAATCGACCTGAGGTATAATAAGGATCCCAGAATTGATCTGAAGCCTGATAAGGATCCTGGAATTGTTTTGGGCAGTGGGGACCCTGCTGGAGAAGTGAGCTTGGGCTGGCTGATCTCCAGAGGTCCCTTCCCAACTCCTACCATGCTGGGCTCCTGGGACCAAAGCTGAGAGAGGACCTTGCTGCCAGCTTCAGCTGGAGAGAGAATTCAAGGAATTCATAGAATGGGTTGGGTTGGAAGGGACCTTCAAGTTCATCCAGTTCCAACCTCCTGCCATGGGCAGGGACACCTCCCACCAGCCCAGGTGGCATCAAGACCTCCTCCCTGCCCCTAACAAACACAGAAATCATCTTCAGGGCACTCAACCAAGCCACGGTGGAGAAGCCAAAACGATGGCTGTGGAGAAGCTAAAGCCATAAAACATGGACAAAACCCTCCACTTCTAACAGGAAAAGAGCAAGCAGCACCTCAAAACCTTTTGCTGTGCTTCACAAAGGCCACAGACCTGGTGCCTCTGGTTCAGAGAGAGGGAGTTTGGTGTGGATGTGAGAGAAACTCAGAGGAAAATAACACTGGCCACGAGAAAAAGAGATCAGAATTTACCCTGGGCCCAGAGGGTTGGCACTGGTGCAGCCCTGGGTCCTGCTTTGCCTTCAGCAGCACAAAATCAGAATCCTAGACTGGGTTGGGTTGGAAGGGACCTTCCAGATCATCCAGTTCCAACCTTCCTGCCACGGGCAGGGACACCTCCCACCAGCCCAAGGGTGCTCAAGACCTCATCCAGCCTGGCCTTGAGCACCTCCAGGCGTTCCACAGCCTCCCTGGGCAACCTGTGCCAGTCTCTCCCCACCCTCACTGTCAGGAATTTCTTCCTCAGTCTCCCCTCTCCCAGCTCAAAGCCATTCTCCCTCATCCTGGCACTCCCAGCCCTTGTCCGAAGTCCCTCCCCAGCTCTCCTGGAGCCCCTTCAGGATCAGGGATTGGCACAGGCTGCCCAGGGAGGTGATGGAGTCCTCATCCCTGGAGGTATTCCAGAACCCTGTGGCCATGTCCCTTGGGGCCATGGTTTGATGGCCATGGTGGGCTTGGATTGCTGCTTGGACTGGATGCTCTTGGAGGTCTTTTCCAACTCAAACCAATTCTATGACCCACAGGGATCCACAGCAATCCACGGAACCACTTCCACCTACTCATCCCCCACCACCCTCTGCTTTTCCTGCAGGTTCATCTCCTAGGTGCCTTGAAGCTTCATCCTCTCAAGAGGCATCCTTGGAGGTTGGGCTTTAGCTGTTGGCTTTGATCTGGCAAGGGCAAGAAGAAGATCCTGAAGTGTAACCACCTCAGATGTTCAGCTCAGGTTTCATTTTAGTGGCCACCTTCTGCCTTTCCCCTTTGCACGCAGCCTCCCATTAGCATGCAGCAGGAGTTGCTGCATCCTCTTTAATGTTTACTCATCCTCAGATTGCTAAAAAAAAAAAAAAAAAAAAAAAAAAAAAATAGAGAAAGGGGAAAAAAAAAAAAAGAAAAATGTGTTGTGTGAATTCCTTCTTCAGTTAGCTCTGGAGCTCCAAAAAAAAAAAAAAAGGAAAAAGAAAAGAAAAAAAAAAAAAAGAAAAATTTGTTGTGTGAATTCCTTCTTCAATTAGCTCTGGAGCTCCAAAACATAAAAAAAGAAAAGAAAAAAAAAAAGGAAAAGAAAATTTTGTTGTGTGAATTCCTTCTTCAATTAGCCCTGGAGTTCAAAAAAAAAAAAAAAAAAAAAAAAAAAGAAAATTTTGTTGTGTGAATTCCTTCTTCAATTAGCTCTGGAGTTCCAAAAAATAAAAGAAAAAAAAAAAAGAAAAATTTGTTGTGTGAATTCCTTCATCAATTAGCTCTGGTGCTCAAAAAAAAAAAAACAGAAAAGAAAAAAAAAGGAAAACAAAATTTTGTTGTGTGAATTCCTTCTTCAATTAGCTTTGGAGTTCCAAAAAAATAAAAAATAAAAGAAAAAATAAAAGAAAAATTTGTTGTGTGAATTCCTTCTTCAATTAGATCTGGAGTTCCAAAAAAAAAAAAGAAAAAAAATTGTTGTGTAAATTCCTTCTTCAATTAGCTCTGTTGCCCCCCCCCCCCAAAAAAAAAAAAAAAAGAAAAGAAAAAAAAAAAGAAAAATTTGTTGTGTGAATTCCTTCTTCAATTAGCCCTGGTTCTCCAAAAAAAAAAAAAAAAAAGAAAGAAAAGAAAAGAAAAAATAATAAAAATATTGTTCTGTTGCCAGGACATTTTGTGATCATTTTCTTCCCTTTCTCCTTTTATTCCCTTGTGGAACTTGAAAAGAAAAATATTTTCTCTGTCCTCCCCTCTCCTTTTGCAAATCCTCCTTTTCCTCCTCCTCTCCTCTTCCTCCTTCTCCCCCTCTTCTCCCTCTCCTCCTCTCCTCCTCTCTTGCTCTCCTCCTCTCTTCCTCTCCTCCTCTCTTCCTCTCTTCCTCTCCTCCTCTCTTCCTCTCCTCCTCTCCTCCTATCCTCTTCCTCTTCCTCCTTTCCTCCTCTTCCTCCTCTCCTCTCTCCTCCTCCTCTTCCTCCTCTCCTCCTCTCCAGGTGTGAGGAGAACTGCCCCAGGTATGAAGAGAACTGCCCCAGGAGTGAGGAGAACTGCCCCAGGAATGAGGAGAACTGCCCCAGGTATGAAGAGAACTGCCCCAGGTGTGAGGAGAACTGCCCCAGGATTGAGGAGAACTGCCCCAGGAGTGAGAACTGCCCCAGGTGTGAGGAGAACTGCCCCAGGTATGAAGAGAACTGCCCCAGGTGTGAGGAGAACTGCCCCAGGAGTGAGAACTGCCCCAGGAGTGAGGAGAACTGCCCCAGGAGTGAGGAGAACTGCCCCAGGAGTGAGAACTGCCCCAGGAGTGAGGAGAACTGCCCCAGGAGTGAGGAGAACTGCCCCAGGAATGAGGAGAACTGCCCCAGAAATGAGGAGAACTGCCCCAGGAGTGAGGAGAACTGCCCCAGGTGTGAGGAGAACTGCCCCAGGAATGAGGAGAACTGCCCCAGGTGTGAGGAGAACTGCCCCAGGTGTGAGAACTGCCCCAGGTGTGAGGAGAACTGCCCCAGGTGTGAGGAGAACTGCCCCAGGTGTGAGGAGAACTGCCCCAGGAGTGAGGAGAACTGCCCCAGGTGTGAGGAGAACTGCCCCAGGTATGAGGAGAACTGCCCCAGGTGTGAGGAGAACTGCCCCAGGAGTGAGGAGAACTGCCTCAGGTGTGAGGAGAACTGCCCCAGGATTGAGGAGAACTGCCCCAGGAGTGAGGAGAACTGCCCCAGGTGTGAGGAGAACTGCCCCAGGAATGAGGAGAACTGCCCCAGGTGTGAGGAGAACTGCCCCAGGAGTGAGGAGAACTGCCCCAGGTGTGAGGAGAACTCCCCCAGGAGTGAGGAGAACTGCCCCAGGTGTGAGGAGAACTGCCCCAGAAATGAGGAGAACTCCCCCAGGAGTGAGGAGAACTGCCCCAGGAATGAGGAGAACTCCCCCAGGAGTGAGGAGAACTGCCCCAGGTGTGAGGAGAACTGCCCCAGGAGTGAGGAGAACTGCCCCAGAAATGAGGAGAACTGCCCCAGGAGTGAGGAGAACTGCCCCAGAAATGAGGAGAACTCCCCCAGGAGTGAGGAGAACTGCCCCAGGTGTGAGGAGAACTGCCCCAGGAGTGAGGAGAACTGCCCCAGGTGTGAGGAGAACTGCCCCAGAAATGAGGAGAACTGCCCCAGAAATGAGGAGAACTGCTCCAGAAATGAGGAGAACTGCCCCAGGAGTGAGGAGAACTGCCCCAGGTGTGAGGAGAACTGCTCCAGGAGTGAGGAGAACTGCCCCAGGTGTGAGGAGAACTGCCCCAGGAGTGAGGAGAACTGCCCCAGAAATGAGGAGAACTGCCCCAGAAATGAGGAGAACTGCTCCAGAAATGAGGAGAACTGCCCCAGGAGTGAGGAGAACTGCCCCAGGTGTGAGGAGAACTGCCCCAGAAATGAGGAGAACTGCCCCAGAAATGAGGAGAACTGCTCCAGGAGTGAGGAGAACTGCCCCAGGTGTAAGGAGAACTGCCCCAGGAATGAGGAGAACTGCCCCAGGTGTGAGGAGAACTGCCCCAGAAATGAGGAGAACTGCCCCAGGTGTGAGGAGAACTGCCCCAGGTGTGAGGAGAACTGCCCCAGGAATGAGGAGAACTGCCCCAGAAATGAGGAGAACTGCCCCAGGTGTGAGGAGAACTGCCCCAGGTGTGAGGAGAACTGCCCCAGGAGTGAGGAGAACTGCCCCAGGAGTGAGGAGAACTGCCCCAGAAATGAGGAGAACTGCCCCAGGTGTGAGGAGAACTGCCCCAGGTGTGAGGAGAACTGCCCCAGAAATGAGGAGAACTGCCCCAGGTGTGAGGAGAACTGCCCCAGAAATGAGGAGAACTGCCCCAGGTGTGAGGAGAACTGCCCCAGGTGTGAGGAGAACTGCCCCAGAAATGAGGAGAACTGCCCCAGGAGTGAGGAGAACTGCCCCAGGTGTGAGGAGAACTGCCCCAGGAATGAGGAGATCTGCCCCAGGAGTGAGGAGAACTGCCCCAGGTGTGAGGAGAACTGCCCCGGAAATGAGGAGAACTGCCCCAGGAGTGAGGAGAACTGCCCCAGGTGTGAGGAGAACTGCCCCAGAAATGAGGAGAACTGCCCCAGGAGTGAGGAGAACTGCCCCAGGAATGAGGAGAACTGCCCCAGGAGTGAGGAGAACTGCTCCAGGAGTGAGGAGAACTGCCCCAGGAATGAGGAGAACTGCCCCAGGAGTGAGGAGAACTGCCCCAGGTGTGAGGAGAACTGCCCCAGGAATGAGGAGAACTGCCCCAGGTGTGAGGAGAACTGCCCCAGGAATGAGGAGAACTGCCCCAGGAGTGAGGAGAACTGCCCCAGGTGTGAGGAGAACTGCCCCAGAAATGAGGAGAACTGCCCCAGGAGTGAGGAGAACTGCCCCAGAAATGAGGAGAACTGCCCCAGGAGTGAGGAGAACTGCCCCAGAAATGAGGAGAACTGCCCCAGGTGTGAGGAGAACTGCCCCAGGAATGAGGAGAACTGCCCCAGGAGTGAGGAGAACTGCCCCAGGTGTGAGGAGAACTGCCCCAGGAATGAGGAGAACTGCCCCAGGAGTGAGGAGAACTGCCCCAGGTGTGAGGAGAACTGCCCCAGGAATGAGGAGAACTGCCCCAGGTGTGAGGAGAACTGCCCCAGGAGTGAGGAGAACTGCCCCAGGTGTGAGGAGAACTGCTCCAGGAGTGAGGAGAACTGCCCCAGGAGTGAGGAGAACTGCCCCAGGAGTGAGGAGAACTGCCCCAGGTGTGAGGAGAACTGCCCCAGGTGTGAGGAGAACTGCCCCAGGAGTGAGGAGAACTGCCCCAGGAATGAGGAGAACTGCCCCAGAAATGAGGAGAACTGCCCCAGGTGTGAGGAGAACTGCCCCAGAAATGAGGAGAACTGCCCCAGGAGTGAGGAGAACTGCCCCAGGTGTGAGGAGAACTGCCCCAGAAATGAGGAGAACTGCCCCAGGTGTGAGGAGAACTGCCCCAGAAATGAGGAGAACTGCCCCAGAAATGAGGAGAACTGCCCCAGGTGTGAGGAGAACTGCCCCAGAAATGAGGAGAACTGCCCCAGGTGTGAGGAGAACTGCCCCAGAAATGAGGAGAACTGCCCCAGAAATGAGGAGAACTGCCCCAGGTGTGAGGAGAACTGCCCCAGAAATGAGGAGAACTGCCCCAGGTGTGAGGAGAACTGCCCCAGGAGTGAGGAGAACTGCCCCAGGTGTGAGGAGAACTGCCCCAGGAATGAGGAGAACTGCCCCAGGTGTGAGGAGAACTGCCCCAGGAGTGAGGAGAACTGCCCCAGGAATGAGGAGAACTGCCCCAGGAGTGAGGAGAACTGCCCCAGGTGTGAGGAGAACTGCCCCAGGAGTGAGGAGAACTGCCCCAGGAATGAGGAGAACTGCCCCAGGTGTGAGGAGAACTGCCCCAGGAGTGAGGAGAACTGCCCCAGGTGTGAGGAGAACTGCCCCAGGAATGAGGAGAACTGCCCCAGGTGTGAGGAGAACTGCTCCAGGAGTGAGGAGAACTGCCCCAGGAGTGAGGAGAACTGCCCCAGGAATGAGGAGAATTGCCCCAGGAGTGAGGAGAACTGCCCCAGAAATGAGGAGAACTGCCCCAGGAGTGAGGAGAACTGCCCCAGGAGTGAGGAGAACTGCCCCAGGAATGAGGAGAATTGCCCCAGGAGTGAGGAGAACTGCCCCAGAAATGAGGAGAACTGCTCCAGGAGTGAGGAGAACTGCCCCAGGTGTGAGGAGAACTGCCCCAGGAATGAGGAGAACTGCCCCAGGAGTGAGGAGAACTGCCCCAGGAGTGAGGAGAACTGCTCCAGGAGTGAGGAGAACTGCCCCAGGTGTGAGGAGAACTGCCCCAGAAATGAGGAGAACTGCCCCAGGAGTGAGGAGAACTGCCCCAGGAGTGAGGAGAACTGCCCCAGGAATGAGGAGAATTGCCCCAGGAGTGAGGAGAACTGCCCCAGAAATGAGGAGAACTGCTCCAGGAGTGAGGAGAACTGCCCCAGGTGTGAGGAGAACTGCCCCAGGAATGAGGAGAACTGCTCCAGGAGTGAGGAGAACTGCCCCAGGTGTGAGGAGAACTGCCCCAGGAATGAGGAGAACTGCCCCAGGTGTGAGGAGAACTGCCCCAGGAGTGAGGAGAACTGCTCCAGGAGTGAGGAGAACTGCCCCAGGTGTGAGGAGAACTGCCCCAGAAATGAGGAGAACTGCCCCAGGAGTGAGGAGAACTGCCCCAGGAGTGAGGAGAACTGCTCCAGGAGTGAGGAGAACTGCCCCAGGTGTGAGGAGAACTGCCCCAGAAATGAGGAGAACTGCTCCAGGAGTGAGGAGAACTGCCCCAGGAGTGAGGAGAACTGCCCCAGGTGTGAGGAGAACTGCTCCAGGAGTGAGGAGAACTGCCCCAGGAGTGAGGAGAACTGCCCCAGGAATGAGGAGAACTGCCCCAGGAGTGAGGAGAACTGCTCCAGGTGTGAGGAGAACTGCCCCAGGAGTGAGGAGAACTGCCCCAGGTGTGAGGAGAACTGCCCCAGGTGTGAGGAGAACTGCTCCAGGTGTGAGGAGAACTGCTCCAGGAGTGAGGAGAACTGCCCCAGGTGTGAGGAGAACTGCCCCAGGTGTGAGGAGAACTGCCCCAGGTGTGAGGAGAACTGCTCCAGGAGTGAGGAGAACTGCCCCAGGAGTGAGGAGAACTGCCCCAGAAATGAGGAGAACTGCCCCAGAAATGAGGAGAACTGCTCCAGGAGTGAGGAGAACTGCCCCAGGAGTGAGGAGAACTGCCCCAGGAATGAGGAGAACTGCCCCAGGAGTGAGGAGAACTGCCCCAGGTGTGAGGAGAACTGCCCCAGGTGTGAGGAGAACTGCCCCAGACACCAGAACTACCTGAGACAACAGGAGAACTGCTCCAGAGATGAGGAAAACTGCCCCAGGGGAGGGAGATGGGATGGCTGGGATGGATGGGATGGATGGGATGGCTGGGATGGATGGGATGGCTGGGATGGATGGGATGGATGGGATGGCTGGGATGGCTGGGATGGATGGGATGGCTGGGATGGATGGGATGGATGGGATGGATGGGATGGATGGGATGGCTGTGTGGCTGTGGGGTGGCTGAAATGGACACCACCACCTACCCAAACTGAGCTTCTCTGTGCCACCAGAGGACTCTACCTCCTGAACCCCCCCCCCAGTGGAACTTCCTTTCCCCTCGTGCAAAGCTGTTTCTCTCTTTTGATCTCTTCACAGAGTCCTGGAATGGGTTGGGTTGGAAGGGACCTGAAAGCTCAGCCAGATCCAACCAGGGACACCTCCCCCAGCCCAGGCTGCTCAGAGCCTCATCCAGCCTGGCCTTGAGCACCTCCAGGCAGTGGACATCCACAACCTGTGCCAGTCTCTCCCCACCCTCACTGTCAACAATTTCTTCCTCCTCTCCACTCTCAATCTCCCCTCTCCCAGCTCAAAGCCATTGTCACTCCCAACCCTTGTCCAAAGTCCCTCCCCAGCTCTCCTGGAGCCCCTTCAGGTACTCTGAGGTCTCCCTGGAGACCTTCTCCAGGCACCTGGAGGCCCTGGGACCATCACTTCCTCCCCACAGTGACCACAAGACTCCCCCACAGCCTCTGCTCCACACAGCCTCCAAACCTCCCCCTGCCAGCTTTAGCCCTCAGGGATTCCAGTCAGAGCCCAACCAAGCCTTTAG
Organism: Indicator indicator; assembly: GCF_027791375.1. Taxonomy (NCBI): domain Eukaryota; kingdom Metazoa; phylum Chordata; class Aves; order Piciformes; family Indicatoridae; genus Indicator; species Indicator indicator. The sequence goes on from NW_026539237.1 coordinate 61,875, forward strand.
TGGTTTGGATTTGATGATCTTTGGGGTTTTGTTTTGTTTTTTGTTTTTTCCCAACCCAGATGATTCCATGATCCCACAAAAAGCATAACAGAGAGCATGAGAAGAGCCTTCCCCACTCCAGCCCAAAGCCAAGGGGTTGGTTCCTCCCCACCCTGAGCCCTGCTGCTGAGGTGGTTCTGCTCCTCCAAGGCTGCTTGGAATGGAAAAGAGCTTTACCAGAGCTGGGCAAAAGGTTCCCCAGCCCCCAGCTGAGGGCAGGGAATTTGCATCCACAGCATCAAGAGCACTTCTCAAGTGGAGTTTGAAATCAATCCAGAGCAGATCCATGTCGCCAGCTTGTGTCTGCGACTGGAATCCCAGGCTGAGCTCCTCCCCAGCTGGAGAGGGAAAAGCTTTGGGGCTTGCAGCAGGACAGAGAATCACAAGAGTCCTGCAATGGGTTGGGTTAGAAGGACCTTAAAAGCTCAGCTTGCTCCAAGCCCTCCTGCTTCAACTTGTCCACAAGCACTCAGGTTGGCACAGAGCCTCAGGATCACCAAAGTCCACCCCAGAGCCCTGCTCTGCAAGGGGCACTCCTAAACCCCAGCCCCAAGCACCACATCCAAACCACCTTTAAACACCTCCAGGCTTGGGGACTCCACCACCTCCCTGGGCAGCACATCCCAGTCCCTGACCACTCTTGCTGGGAAAGATTTTTTTTTTTTTCCTCCTGTCCAGTCTAAACCTCCCCAGTGGCAGCTTGAGGCCATTCCATCACTACTTTTAAGCAGAGACCAGCACCAACCTCTCCACAACCTCCTTTCAGGGAGCTGTAGACAGCCAGGAGGTCTCCCCTCAGCCTCCTCTGTTTCACACTAACCATCCCCAGCTCCTTCAGTTGCTCTCCATCAGATTTATTCTCCAGGCCCTTCACAGCTTCCTTGCCCTCCTCTGCACTCCCTCCAGCACCTCCACATCTCTCTTGGATTGAGGTGCCCAGAACTGGACACAGCACTCCAGGTGTGGCCTCCCCAGAGCTGAGTCCCAGGGGACAATCCCCTCCCTGCTCCTGCTGGACACAGCATTGCTGATCCCAGCCAGGAGGCCTTTGGCTTTCTTGTCACCTGGGCACACTGCTGGCTCCTCTTCAGCTGCTTGGCCACCAGCACCCCCAGGTCCCTTTGGAGGACCTGGAGCAGCCTGAAGGAAGGACCTGGAGGAGCTTGAAGGACGGACCTGGAGGAGCTTGAAGGAAGGACCTGGAAGATCTTGAAGGAAGGGCCTGGAGGAGTTTGAAGGAAGGATCTGGAGGATCTTGAAGGAAGGACCTGGAAGATCTTGAAGGAAGGACCTGGAGGAGTTTGAAGGAAGGACCTGGAGGAGCTTGAAGGAAGGACCTGGAGGAGCTTGAAGGAAGGACCTGGAAGATCTTGAAGGAAGGATATGGAAGATCTTGAAGGAAGGGCCTGGAGGAGTTTGAAGGAAGGATCTGGAGGATCTTGAAGGAAGGACCTGGAAGATCTTGAAGGAAGGGCCTGGAGGAGTTTGAAGGAAGGATCTGGAAGATCTTGAAGGAAGGACCTGGAGGAGTTTGAAGGAAGGACCTGGAAGATCTTGAAGGAAGGATCTGGAAGATCTTGAAGGAAGGACCTGGAGGATCTTGAAGGTGGGACCTGGAGGAGTTTGAAGGTGGGACCTGGAGGAGTTTGAAGGAAGGATCTGGAGGAGCTTGAAGGAAGGACCTGGAGGATCTGGAAGGAAGGACATGGAGGATCTTGAAGGTGGGACCTGGAGGATCTTGAAGGAAGGACCTGGAGGAGCTTGAAGGAAGGACCTGGAGGAGTTTGAAGGAAGGACCTGGAGGAGCTTGAAGGAAGGATCTGGAGGAGTTTGAAGGAAGGACCTGGAGGAGCTTGAAGGAAGGACCTGGAAGAGCTTGAAGGAAGGACCTGGAGGAGTTTGAAGGAAGGATCTGGAAGATCTTGAAGGAAGGACCTGGAGGAGCTTGAAGGAAGGATCTGGAAGATCTTGAAGGAAGGATCTGGAAAATCTTGAAGGAAGGACCTGGAGGAGTTTGAAGGAAGGACCTGGAGGAGCTTAAAGGTAGGACCTGGACGAGCTTGAAGGAAGGATTTGGAGGATCTTGAAGGAAGGACCTGGAAGATCTTGAAGGAAGGACCTGGAGGATCTTGAAGGAAGGACCTGGAGGAGCTTAAAGGTAGGACCTGGAGGATCTTGAAGGAAGGATCTGGAGGAGCTTAAAGGAAGGACCTGGAGGATCTTGAAGGAAGGACCTGGAGGAGCTTGAAGGAAGGACCTGGAGGAGCTTAAAGGTAGGACCTGGAGGAACTTGAAGGAAGGATCTGGAGGATCTTGAAGGTGGGACCTGGAGGAGCTAGAAGGTAGGACCTGGAAGATCTTGAAGGAAGGATCTGGAAGATCTTGAAGGAAGGACCTGGAGGATCTTGAAGGTGGGACCTGGAGGAGTTTGAAGGAAGGACCTGGAGGATCTTGAAGGTGGGACCTGGAGGAGTTTGAAGGAAGGACCTGGAGGAGCTTGAAGGAAGGACCTGGAGGATCTGGAAGGAAGGACCTGGAGGATCTTGAAGGTGGGACCTGGAGGAATTTGAAGGCAGGATCTGGAGGAGCTTGAAGGAAGGACCTGGAGGATCTTGAAGGAAGGACCTGGAGGATCTTGAAGGTGGGACCTGGAGGAGTTTGAAGGAAGGATCTGGAATAGCTTGAAGGTAGGACCTGGAGGAGCTTGAAGGAAGGATCTGGAAGATCTTGAAGGAAGGACCTGGAAGATCTTGAAGGAAGGACCTGGAGGATCTTGAAGGAAGGACCTGGAGGAGTTTGAAGGAAGGATCTGGAGGAGTTTGAAGGAAGGACCTGGAGGAGCTTGAAGGAAGGACCTGGAGGAGCTTGAAGGAAGGACCTGGAGGAGTTTGAAGGAAGGACCTGGAGGAGCTTGAAGGAAGGATCTGGAGGAGCTTGAAGGAAGGATCTGGAAAATCTTGAAGGAAGGACCTGGAGGAGCTTAAAGGTAGGACCTGGACGAGCTTGAAGGAAGGATTTGGAGGATCTTGAAGGAAGGACCTGGAAGATCTTGAAGGAAGGACCTGGAGGATCTTGAAGGAAGGACCTGGAGGAGCTTAAAGGTAGGACCTGGAGGATCTTGAAGGAAGGATCTGGAGGAGCTTAAAGGAAGGACCTGGAGGATCTTGAAGGAAGGACCTGGAGGAGCTTGAAGGAAGGACCTGGAGGAGCTTAAAGGTAGGACCTGGAGGAGCTTGAAGGAAGGATCTGGAGGATCTTGAAGGTGGGACCTGGAGGAGCTAGAAGGTAGGACCTGGAAGATCTTGAAGGAAGGATCTGGAAGATCTTGAAGGAAGGACCTGGAGGATCTTGAAGGTGGGACCTGGAGGAGTTTGAAGGAAGGACCTGGAGGATCTTGAAGGTGGGACCTGGAGGAGTTTGAAGGAAGGACCTGGAGGAGCTTGAAGGAAGGACCTGGAGGATCTGGAAGGAAGGACCTGGAGGATCTTGAAGGTGGGACCTGGAGGAATTTGAAGGAAGGATCTGGAGGAGCTTGAAGGAAGGACCTGGAGGATCTTGAAGGAAGGACCTGGAGGATCTTGAAGGTGGGACCTGGAGGAGTTTGAAGGAAGGATCTGGAATAGCTTGAAGGTAGGACCTGGAAGATCTTGAAGGAAGGATCTGGAAGATCTTGAAGGAAGGACCTGGAGGAGTTTGAAGGAAGATTCTGGAGGATCTTGAAGGAAGGACCTGGAGGAGCTAGAAGGTAGGACCTGGAAGATCTTGAAGGAAGGACCTGGAGGATCTTGAAGGAAGGACCTGGAGGAGCTTGAAGGAAGGACCTGGAGGAGTTTGAAGGAAGGACCTGGAGGAGCTTGAAGGAAGGACCTGGAGGAGTTTGAAGGAAGGACCTGGAGGAGCTTGAAGGAAGGACCTGGAGGAGTTTGAAGGAAGGACCTGGAGGAGCTTGAAGGAAGGACCTGGAGGAGCTTGAAGGAAGGACCTGGAGGAGCTTGAAGGAAGGATCTGGAGGAGCTTGAAGGAAGGATCTGGAAAATCTTGAAGGAAGGACCTGGAGGAGTTTGAAGGAAGGACCTGGAGGAGCTTGAAGGAAGGATCTGGAGGAGCTTGAAGGAAGGATCTGGAAAATCTTGAAGGAAGGACCTGGAGGAGTTTGAAGGAAGGACCTGGAGGAGCTTGAAGGAAGGACCTGGAGGAGCTTGAAGGAAGGATCTGGAAGATCTTGAAGGAAGGATCTGGAAAATCTTGAAGGAAGGACCTGGAGGAGCTTAAAGGTAGGACCTGGACGAGCTTGAAGGAAGGATTTGGAGGATCTTGAAGGAAGGACCTGGAAGATCTTGAAGGAAGGACCTGGAGGATCTTGAAGGAAGGACCTGGAGGATCTTGAAGGAAGGACCTGGAGGAGCTTAAAGGTAGGACCTGGAGGATCTTGAAGGAAGGATCTGGAGGAGCTTAAAGGAAGGACCTGGAGGATCTTGAAGGAAGGACCTGGAGGAGCTTGAAGGAAGGACCTGGAGGAGCTTAAAGGTAGGACCTGGAGGAGCTTAAAGGTAGGACCTGGAGGAGCTTGAAGGAAGGATCTGGAGGATCTTGAAGGTGGGACCTGGAGGAGCTAGAAGGTAGGACCTGGAAGATCTTGAAGGAAGGATCTGGAAGATCTTGAAGGAAGGACCTGGAGGATCTTGAAGGTGGGACCTGGAGGAGTTTGAAGGAAGGACCTGGAGGATCTTGAAGGTGGGACCTGGAGGAGTTTGAAGGAAGGACCTGGAGGAGCTTGAAGGAAGGACCTGGAGGATCTGGAAGGAAGGACCTGGAGGATCTTGAAGGTGGGACCTGGAGGAATTTGAAGGCAGGATCTGGAGGAGCTTGAAGGAAGGACCTGGAGGATCTTGAAGGAAGGACCTGGAGGATCTTGAAGGTGGGACCTGGAGGAGTTTGAAGGAAGGATCTGGAATAGCTTGAAGGTAGGACCTGGAGGAGCTTGAAGGAAGGATCTGGAAGATCTTGAAGGAAGGACCTGGAGGATCTTGAAGGAAGGACCTGGAGGAGTTTGAAGGAAGGATCTGGAGGAGTTTGAAGGAAGGACCTGGAGGAGCTTGAAGGAAGGACCTGGAGGAGCTTGAAGGAAGGACCTGGAGGAGTTTGAAGGAAGGACCTGGAGGAGCTTGAAGGAAGGACCTGGAGGAGTTTGAAGGAAGGACCTGGAGGAGCTTGAAGGAAGGACCTGGAGGAGCTTGAAGGAAGGACCTGGAGGAGTTTGAAGGAAGGACCTGGAGGAGCTTGAAGGAAGGATCTGGAGGAGCTTGAAGGAAGGATCTGGAAAATCTTGAAGGAAGGACCTGGAGGAGTTTGAAGGAAGGACCTGGAGGAGCTTGAAGGAAGGACCTGGAGGAGCTTGAAGGAAGGATCTGGAAGATCTTGAAGGAAGGATCTGGAAAATCTTGAAGGAAGGACCTGGAGGAGCTTAAAGGTAGGACCTGGACGAGCTTGAAGGAAGGATTTGGAGGATCTTGAAGGAAGGACCTGGAAGATCTTGAAGGAAGGACCTGGAGGATCTTGAAGGAAGGACCTGGAGGAGCTTAAAGGTAGGACCTGGAGGATCTTGAAGGAAGGATCTGGAGGAGCTTGAAGGAAGGACCTGGAGGATCTTGAAGGAAGGACCTGGAGGAGCTTGAAGGTAGGACCTGGAGGAGCTTGAAGGTAGGACCTGGAGGATCTTGAAGGAAGGACCTGGAGGAGCTTGAAGGAAGGACCTGGAGGAGCTTGAAGTAAGGACCTGGAGGAGCTTGAAGGAAGGACCTGGAGGAGCTTGAAGTAAGGACCTGGAGGAGCTTGAAGGAAGGACCTGGAGGATCTTGAAGGAAGGACCTGGAGGAGCTTGAAGGAAGGACCTGGAGGAGCTTGAAGGTAGGACCTGGAGGATCTTGAAGGTCTCTTCCAAGCAAAGCTGCTCTGTGGCTGTGGCACATGGGGGCTCTGGGGGGCTCTGTGTGCTCCTGAGGGGCTACAGCCCCCACCCTGAGCCAGCTCTTGGCTTGCAGCCCCAGGGCTCTGAGGGCACGGTGCCATCCTGCCCCCCTTGCTGCCAGGGTGAGCTCTGGCTGGGAGTTCATTAGCAGGGTGGTTACTTTGGCACCTAAAAGGTACTGCTGGGGAGGGGGCAGGGGGGGGGTTGGCTTTTCCTGTGCCCCACACAGCCTGGGAACCACAGCTCCAGGGGCAATGGGAGAGAACTCTGGGTCAGGCTTTAGTCCTGCTGGGGCTTGGTGCCAGCCCAGGGCAGCTCTGTGCCCACCTTGGGCAAAGCCTTCCCTGGCTGTGGGGAGCTCCTTGCAGCTTGATTCAACCCAGCTGGGGGGGCCTGGGCCTGGGCCCAGGGTGTGACAGGAAGGTTCTGCCAAGGAAGTGCTGCCAAGGGCTTGGTCCAAGCCCAGCTGAGCTTGAAGCCAGGGGTGAGAGCAGCTCCTCCCCCAACCCCAGCTTGGGAGGACCCCCAGAAAAGAGCCCCTCCAAAACTCACTCCTCCCCTACCTCCCCAAGCACAGCAGCTCCACAGCCAGGCAGCTCCAGCAGAGATTTGCCTTTTGGGTTTGTTTTTTTTTTTTTCTCCTCCTTTTCCTTTTGAAGGCCATGAGGATTTCTTTGCAGCTCTCCCAGGTGCTGCCAGTGCCCCCACCAGCTGCATGTTTGGTCTGTGAGTGCCATCTACAGGGTTCCAGCCCCTCTCCTGCCAGCTGCCTGCCTGCTCCCACCCCTGCTGCCCTCTCTGCACAGCACGGGAGAAGCAGCTACCCAGTGAGGAGGTTTCAAGGGGAGCAGCTGAAAGCCTCTCAGCTCTGCCACGCTCCAGGGGGAGCCTGCAGCCATCTACCTCAAGGACACGATCCAGAAAGCCAAGTGGCAGAGTGGGGACAGAGGGAATGTGGCTTCTTGTCCCTTCAGTGCCACTCCTCTGGGCAGCCTGTTCTGTGTCTTGATGGATGAGCTGGACCAGGGGATTGAGGCCAGCAGCAGGCAGTTTGCAGATGGCACCAAGGAAGGAGCAGGAGTTGAGCTGTTGGAGGGTAGGAGAGCCCTGCAGAGGGACCTGGCCAGGCTGGCTGGGTGGGCAGAGGCCAATGGGATGAGATTGGACAAGACTGAGTGCCAGGTGCTGCACTTTGCCCACACCAACCCCAGGCAGTGCTACAGGCTGGGGACAGAGTGGCTGAGAGCAGCCTGGCAGAGAGGGACCTGGGGGTGCTGGTGGGCAGCAGCTAAACAGGAGCCAGCAGTGTGCCCAGGTGGCCAAGAGGCCAATGGCATCCTGGCCTGGCTCAGGAGCAGTGTGGCCAGCAGGAGCAGGGAACTCATCCTGCCCTGTGCTCAGCACTGCTCAGGCCACACCTGGAGTGCTGAGTCCAGTTCTGGGCTCCTCAGGTCAAGAGAGAGGTTGAGATGCTGGAAGGTGTCCAGAGAAGGGCAACAAAGCTGGGGAGGGGGCTGGGGCACAAGGCTGGGGACCCAGCACTGCCAGGGCACCACCAACCCATGGCCCTCAGCACCACATCTCCACAGCTTTGAAACCTCTCCAGGGTTGGGGACACCCTGGGCAGCCTGGGCCAGGCCTTGACGACCCTCAAGAGGAAGAAACTCTTCCTCCTGTCCAACCTGAAGCTCCTCTGGGGCAACTTTAGGATTTTTCTTCTTGTCCTCTTGCTTCTTCCTTGGAAGAAAAGGCCAACCCCAACCTCACTCCAACCATTTAAATACTTCCAGGGACAGTGGGAGAGAAGGGTTGGATGTAATGCCAGCATCTCTCTGCTGCCAGGCACTGCTCAGGACAACAGAACAGAGACCAGCTCCACAAAACCACCATGCCAGGGGCTCAGCAGCTCCAAGTGTCCTCCCCGCAGACCCCAACCACCCCTCCCTGTGCTGGTGGAGCCAGCAGGCTGCCAGGGAGGAGCAGGCTGGAACAAAATGCTTTTTATTTGATTTGTTTCCACATACAAGGGTGAGAGGATGCTGCACAGGACAGCAAACTCCTCAATCAAGACAGGGCTGCTTGCTACTTAAAAATAAATCAGTGACTGAAGAGCAGGAGGGTGAAAGACTTCAGCTCCTCTGGCTCTCCAGAACAACACAAGGAGCTCCAGTGCTGCTGTATTGACTTCTTGGCATTCTCCTCAGCCCAGCTCCACTCCAGCACTCCAGGGCTGGAGATCCTGTTCCAGTCGTGTGTACAAAGGGAGACAAAACAGAAAGCAGGATGCTAGGAGCAGAGGTGATGCCAGGAGCAGTGGAGCTGATGCTGGGAGCAGTGGAGGTGATGCTAGGAGCAGTGCAGGTGATGCTGGGAGCAGTGCAGGTGATGCTAGGAGCAGTGCAGGTGATGCCGGGAGCAGTGCAGGTGATGCTAGGAGCAGTGCAGGTGATGCTAGGAGCAGTGCAGGTGATGCTGGGAGCAGTGCAGGTGATGCTGGGAGCAGTGGAGGTGATGCTAGGAGCAGTGCAGGTGATGCTGGGAGCAGTGCAGGTGATGCTAGGAGCAGTGCAGGTGATGCTGGGAGCAGTGCAGGTGATGCTGGGAGCAGTGGAGGTGATGCTGGGAACAGTGGAGGTGATGCTAGGAGCAGTGCAGGTGATGCTAGGAGCAGTGCAGGTGATGCCAGGAGCAGTGCAGGTGATGCTGGGAACAGTGCAGGTGATGCCAGGAGCAGTGGAGGTGATGCCGGGAGCAGTGCAGGTGATGCTGGGAGCAGTGCAGGTGATGCTAGGAGCAGTGCAGGTGATGCTGGGAGCAGTGCAGGTGATGCCGGGAGCAGTGCAGGTGATGCCGGGAGCAGTGCAGGTGATGCCGGGAGCAGTGCAGGTGATGCTGGGAGCAGTGCAGGTGATGCTAGGAGCAGTGCAGGTGATGCTGGGAGCAGTGCAGGTGATGCTGGGAGCAGTGCAGGTGATGCCAGGAGCAGTGCAGGTGATGCTGGGAGCAGTGGAGGTGATGCTAGGAGCAGTGCAGGTGATGCTGGGAGCAGTGCAGGTGATGCTGGGAGCAGTGCAGGTGATGCCAGGAGCAGTGCAGGTGATGCTGGGAGCAGTGGAGGTGATGCTGGGAGCAGTGGAGGTGATGCTGGGAGCAGTGCAGGTGATGCTGGGAGCAGTGCAGGTGATGCCGGGAGCAGTGGAGGTGATGCTGGGAGCAGTGCAGGTGATGCTAGGAGCAGTGCAGGTGATGCTGGGAGCAGTGCAGGTGATGCTGGGAGCAGTGCAGGTGATGCTAGGAGCAGTGCAGGTGATGCTAGGAGCAGTGCAGGTGATGCTGGGAGCAGTGCAGGTGATGCTGGGAGCAGTGCAGGTGATGCCAGGAGCAGTGCAGGTGATGCTAGGAGCAGTGCAGGTGATGCTGGGAGCAGTGCAGGTGATGCCAGGAGCAGTGCAGGTGATGCTGGGAGCAGTGGAGGTGATGCTAGGAGCAGTGGAGGTGATGCTAGGAGCAGTGGAGGTGATGCCGGGAGCAGTGCAGGTGATGCTGGGAGCAGTGCAGGTGATGCCGGGAGCAGTGCAGGTGATGCTGGGAGCAGTGCAGGTGATGCTAGGAGCAGTGCAGGTGATGCCAGGAGCAGTGCAGGTGATGCTAGGAGCAGTGCAGGTGATGCTGGGAGCAGTGCAGGTGATGCCGGGAGCAGTGCAGGTGATGCTAGGAGCAGTGCAGGTGATGCTGGGAGCAGTGGAGGTGATGCTAGGAGCAGTGCAGGTGATGCTGGGAGCAGTGCAGGTGATGCTAGGAGCAGTGCAGGTGATGCTGGGAGCAGTGCAGGTGATGCCGGGAGCAGTTGAGGTGATGCTGGGAGCAGTGCAGGTGATAGGAGCAGAGCTGATGCCAGCAACAGCAAAGCTGATGCCAGGAGCAGAGCTGATGCCAGGAGCAGAGCTGATGCCAGGAGCAGAGCTGCTGCTCCTCTCCCTGGCAGTTCCCCTCAGCAGAGGGTGCAGTCCCTCGGCCTCAGCACTCAATACCAACAGGGGAGGACTGAATGCAGCCCTCCAGGGAGATCAGAGAGGCAATTAAGTAAACTTCTGGAATCAATCTTTGGCTTACACAGCAGTGACTGCTTCAGGCCAGTGCTGCCAGACTCACCTGTGCCAAGCAGGCACCACTGGCTGTGCAGCACCAGAGGGAACCTCTTGCCCCACCCCTGGGTCCCAATCGCCCTTGCACCCAGCAGCTTTTGGGCAAGGATCAGCAGGAGCCCACAGGAAGGGCAGGTTGTGGCTGCCCCCTCCCTGGAGGTGCTCAAGGCCAGGCTGGATGAGGCCTTGAGCACCCTGGGGTGATGGGAGGTGTCCCTGCCCATGGCAGGGGGTTGGAACTGGATGGTCTTGAAGGTCCCTTCCAAACCCAACCTGGATCTATGAACTGCTGCAAAGAGATTTACTATGGGGACAGGCTGGGAGAGTTGGGGCTGCTCAGCCTGGAGAAGGCTCCAGGGAGACCTCAGAGCAGCCTTCCAGTACCTGAAGGGCTCCAGGAGAGCTGGGGAGGGACTTTGGACAAGGGCTGGGAGTGACAGAATGAGGGACGATGGCTTTGAGCTGGGAGAGGGGAGACAGAGTGGAGATGAGGAAGAAATTCCTGACAGTGAGGGTGGGGAGAGACTGGCACAGGTTGCCCAGGGAGGTTGTGGAGGTGCTCAGGGCCAGGCTGGATGAGGCCCTGAGCACCCTGGGCTGGTGGGAGGTGCCCCTGCCCGTGGCAGGGGGGGTTGGAACTGGCTGATTTTGAAGGTCCTTTCCAACCCAAACCAGTTTATGACTATGAATCACCACAGGCATTGAATAGGAGGAACTAAAACTCTTCACTGAGGACACTCTGAACTGCTCACTGATTATGGAAGCAGTGTGAGGCTCTAAGGGCCATTAAAAGAAAGAAAAAGCCTTCACAAGCCACTATTATTTAGCAAGAGCCACATCCCCCCTCCCGCCTCTAAAAAAAAAAAAAAAAAAAAAAAAAAAAAAAAAAGAAAGAAAAAAAGGAGGCCTCCTGCTGATTGCCCTCAGCTGCACTGCTCCACTGCTGCCACAGCTCCAGATTTATTCTTCCAGGGGGAAATGGAGTCAGGAACAGCTGTGCCAAGCAATAGATGTGTCCCTCCAAGGAGGCTGAGATCTGCAATCAGCAGCTTGCTTTGCTCCTCTCAAATGGTGCCTTTCAGAGTGATTTAGAGCAGAGCAGCAATGTCATGTCTCAGCCTGTGAAGAGCAAATCTTCCTTCCCAGCTGCAGGATGCTGCTGGGGGGGGAGGGAAAAAAAAGGAGGGGGGGAAACAGCCAGGCAGGGTCATTGATTACAGCTCAAACCTGTCTCCAGCCCCAACAGGATCAGTGACAGCAGTGCTGCACCACAGCCCCACAACCACCTTTTTATTCTTCACCCTTTTAAAGCCAGCCAGCAGGACTCTGAAAACATCTAAGTGGTGCAGAGAGATTGGGCTGAGCACCCTCCAGCCTTCCCCTCCATCACCTGCACAGAAGCAGAGCAAGGACCTCAGCTGTGCCCCTCCACATCTTTCCCTATCACAGCAGAACCAAATCCTGTCAAGAATCATTTTCCTGGCAAGGAGCCTACAGCTTCAGGTCCTCTCTCTTTGATCAAAATCATTCTGCTAACATTGAAACACCATCAGACCTGCAAACCCTCCCTCCCATCCTCAGGCAGAGCAGAGCTGAAAGAACCATGCCTCAGATAAAGAAAAGTCTCAACACCCAGCCCAGGGCACTTTGGTGGACTTCAGACCCAGCCCAGGCTTCAACAGCAGGCAAGAAACAAGAGTGCAAGAGGGAGCTGAAGAGCTGGGGAAGTGCTCAGCACAGGCACAGACCTGCCAGGCTGTGGCAGGATGGAAGCTCCCCCACCACAGATCGACTCCCTGCTCACCCCAGGGGTGGCCACAGCCAGATGTAAGCCATCGTTGGGATCCTCACAGAGGAGCACAGCCAAAAGCTTTTCACACTCCCCCCACCCCCCCCCCCCCCATCAGCTAAGCAAGCAGAAAGTACCTGAGAGAGGCAGGAAAGGATAGAAATGAGATGAAATTAGGGCAGATCCAAGGGCTGTGGTACTAAAAATAGAAAGCTCTCAAAAAAAAGAAACAACAACTCTCCTGCATGTGTGCCAGGCTGAGCTGCTGGCACCTGGGGTGAGGATCCTCCAGGAAACCTCCCCCAGGCTGCACTGGGAAACGAAGTTACCAGCATCACACCACTCCCTCAGCTGCCCTAAGAAGGGATTTTGGGAGCTGACCCAGGATTTTGGGGAGCAGAGCCAGGATTCTGAGAGCAGACCCAGGATTTGGGGAGCAGATCCAGGATTTTGAGAGCAGACCCAGGATTCTGAGAGCAGACCCAGGATTTTGGGGAGCAGGCCCAGGGTTTTGGGGAGCAGGCCCAGGGTTTTGGGGAGCAGATCCAGGATTCTGAGAGCAGACTCAGGATTTTGGGGAGCAGATCCAGGATTTGGGGGAGCAGACTCAGGATTTGGGGAGCAGACCCAGGGTTTGAGGAGCAGACCCAGGGTTTGAGGAGCAGACCCAGGGTTTGGGGAGCAGATCCAAGATTCTGAGAACAGACCTAGGATTTGGGGAGCAGACCCAGGGTTTTGAGAGCAGATCCAAGATTCTGAAAACAGACCCAGGATTTGGGGAGCAGACCCAGGGATTTGGGGAGCAGATCCAGGATTTGAGGAGCAGACATAGGATTTGGGGAGCAGACCCAGGGATTTGGGGAGCAGACCCAGGATTTGGGAAGCAGATCCAAGATTCTGAGAGCAGATCCAAGATTCTGAGAACAGACCCAGGATTTGGGGAGCAGACCCAGGGTTTTGAGAGTAGACCCAGGGTCTTGGGAGCAGACCCAGGGATTTGGGGAGCAGACCCAGGATTCTGAGAGCAGACCCAGGATTTTGGGGAGCAGATCTGGGACTTTGAGAGCAGACCCGGGAAACAGCTTGCCCAGAGAGGTGGTTGAGGCCCCCCCATCCCTGGAGATATCTGAGGTGAGCCTTGCTGGGGCTCGGAGCAACCTGATCCAGTTGAGGATGCTCCTGGCTCACAGCAGGGGTGGACTGGATGACCTTTAGAGGTCCCTTCCAACCCACAGCATTCCATGATTCTATGATTTGGAGCAGACCCCCAAGCTCCCAGGTGGTCTGCAGCAAACCAATTTTGTCCTTGCAACCTGATCAAGGACTCCCCCTCTGGTGCTCACTCTTTTGGCTATGTGTCAGCTTTGTCCCCTTGTCTGCAGAGGATTTGGGAAGCAAAAGAAAGGAGCCATCACTCCAAAGACATTCTCCATCTTTATCTCAAGATAAGGTCACTCAGGGAACACCTTGGCCTGCAGGTCCTGCCCTGGTTTTCCTAACAAAGGCACTACCAGCTTGGGGTGGGAGTGGGACCACCAGATCCAGGTCTGCACTGCTCAGTGGTTTTGAGGAAGGGCTGAAAAGTGCTGTGGGCAACAGGGAGCACTCTGGAAGCTGTTTGCAGCATTTTAGCAGCAGATCCACTTAACAATGGACCTTCTACCACATTCCCATTTGGTCCTACACAAGAAGATCCCAAAGACCAAGACAGAGACATCCCAGTTTGCTGGGACCAGCAACTGGAGTCAGACTCCAGTAATCTTCAAACTGAGATGATTTCTGAGGCAGGGCTGGCTGGGTGTGAAGGGGTTGGGGAGAGTTTCCTTTTCCAGCCACCAGATGGGCACTCATCACACCAGCAGTTAAAATTCCCTGGCTCTTCCTCAGACAAAGCTCAGCAGCTCAAAACCCAGAAGCTTGGCAGGTGTCCCTTTGGTGAACACAACCACTGGAGCTGGGCAGCCCTGCAACCTCCCAACCCCTTGCTCTCTTGGAGAAGGAAATATTCCCCCCTCTGGGCACCTTTCATTTGTCAACACATCTCTGTAAACCCGTGAAATGAGCTGGATGTGTTAACTGCAGCTACAGGAAAAGGGATGAGTTTCACTCATTCCCAAAGCTATTCCCTAACCAAACTATTCCCAACACCATCCACACCCCAAGAGCTCTCCTAGATCCCACCCAGCTCAGAGCTGATTAGAGACATAGCCTAAAGAAGCAACCCTGATGTGGCATGAAGGAAAGCAAAAGGGATTCCACTTGCCCCACAGTCCAACAGTCACAGGGACGTGAGCAACTCTAAAACAGCCAAGGGCCAGCAGACTCCACTGCATTTTGAGTCCAGAGTGGTAAGACTTCAACTGCTGAGCCTTCATCCCAGGGAGTCACCTTCTCCTCAGCCTCTCCCCTGTGCAGTTAGCACCCAGAGCAGCATCATTTAGGTCCCAGCTCCAACTTTCCCCCCCTCCTAGAATGCACATGAAGAAAACAGGTTTGGTCCCCTTGCCCATGCCCCAGCTATGGAATCCTTTGTCCTGTTAATTAAGAGTCATAAGCAAAGAAAAGTTGAGCACTGTGTAGGGTGATTCCACTGGACTTGCACCCCCGTGGGTCAGTTTGTGCAGCTGCTGTGGCCAGTCCCAAATCATCTGGAAAAGAGAAGAGAGCCATGGTCAGAGGGCAAGCAGGAACAAGGTTGAGACCACAACCAGCTTCAGCAGGGCTGGGAGAGCTGAGGAGCTGATGATCAAACCTCCAGGGTGAGAACACAGCACTGTGAGAGCAACAAAGGGACTGCCAGGTTTAGCTGCCATGTGCTGGGCCAGCAGCTCCTAAACTGAGAAACACTCAGGAGTTTTGGGTTTCCTGTGCAATGCAGGGAGGCTCAGAGCAGAGATGAGGGCTGCCTCTGCTTCCTACAGCCTGCCAAGGCATGAAGGGGTCTGCCAAGCAGCTCAGGGCACATGCCAGCAAAGGAAGAAAGGCAATTAAGGACATTGAGGGGCTGGAGTGTGTCCAGAGAAAGGCAAGGAGGCTGGTGAAGGGTCTGGAGAACAAGGCTGGTGAGGAGCAGCTGAGAGAATTGGGGGTGTTTAGTCTGGAGGAGGCTGAGAGGAGACCTCATTGCTCTCTACAGCTCCCTGAAAGGAGGTTGTAAGGAGGTGGGGTTCCAGGGTTGGTCTCTTCTTCCTAGGCTCAGGTGATAGGAGGAGAGGAAATAGCCTGCAATTGGGCTAGGGAGGGTTAGGTTGGAGAGGAAGAAAACTATCTTTGCTGCAAGGGTGGTCAGGGATTGGCACAGGCTGCCCAGGGAGGTGGTGGAGTCCCCATCCCTGGAGGGGTTCAAGAAACCTGTGGCCATGGCACTCGGGGCCAGGGTTTGGTGGCCATGGTGGGGTTGGGTTGCTGCTTGGACTGGATGCTCTGAGAAGTCTTTTCCACCTCAAACGATTCTCTGATCCTCTGAGTGCCAAGGCAGAGACCACACACAGGAGTTTAACTGCTGCAGATCTGGTTGGAGAGGCTGTGCCAAAGCTCTTTCAGCAAAGGAGCCTCAGCCCCAGGTGAGGAGCAGGGGGAGCACACAAAGCAGCTGCTCACCTCCTCAGGTTCCTCGTTTCGAACACGGTCTCCTCGTCGCTGTCCAAGGAGGCCATCTCCATGTGCTCATCATAGCTGGACAGGAGGCCATACTTCTTCCTTGGAGGCTTCTTCAACCTGGAATGAGTTTTGCGCTCATGTCTGGGTCCCTCCGACCTAGGGCTGAGGGACAGGGAGAGGGCAGGGTGAGCACTCGGTCACACCACAGCTTTGCAAGGGCCTGCAGCAGCCAAAAGGGCAAAACGGAGGGGACAGGGGAGAGGTTTCACTGCTAATTAGGTTCGGTAATTAAGCACGGCATCGATTTACAAAGGCGTTTCCCGTGCGCCGCCAAAGGGAGGCTTGAAGGAGGGAAGGGAGGAAGGGGGAATCGAGGCACAGCCCCAAGACGTGGGGCAGAGGGGAACTGGGACAAGCAGGAACATAGCTCTGGGCCCGGAGAGGGGAACTGGGACAAGCAGGAACTTAGCTCTGGGCTCAGAGAGGGGAACTGGGACAAGCAGGAACTTAGCTCTGGGCTCAGAGAGGGGAACTGGGACAAGCAGGAACTTAGCTCTGGGCTCAGAGAGGGGAACTGGGACAAGCAGGAACTTAGCTCTGGGCTCAGAGAGGGGAACTGGGACAAGCAGGAACATAGCTCTGGGCCCGGAGAGGGGACCTGGGACAAGCAGGAACATAGCTCTGGGCTCAGAGAGGGGAACTGGGACAAGCAGGAACTTAGCTCTGGGCCCAGAGAGGGGAACTGGGACAAGCAGGAACTTAGCTCTGGGCTCGGAGAGGGGAACTGGGACAAGCAAGAACATAGCTCTGGGCTCAGAGAGGGGAACTGGGACAAGCAGGAACATAGCTCTGGGCCCGGAGAGGGGACCTGGGACAAGCAGGAACATAGCTCTGGGCCCGGAGAGGGGAACTGGGACAAGCAGGAACTTAGCTCTGGGCTCAGAGAGGGGAACTGGGACAAGCAGGAACATAGCTCTGGGCCCGGAGAGGGGAACTGGGACAAGCAGGAACTTAGCTCTGGGCTCAGAGAGGGGAACTGGGACAAGCAGGAACATAGCTCTGGGCCCGGAGAGGGGAACTGGGACAAGCAGGAACTTAGCTCTGGGCTCAGAGAGGGGAACTGGGACAAGCAGGAACTTAGCTCTGGGCTCGGAGAGGGGAACTGGGACAAGCAAGAACATAGCTCTGGGCTCGGAGAGGGGAACTGGGGCAAGCAGGAACATAGCTCCGGGCCGGGATAAGGGGAACTGGGACAAGCAGGAACATAGCTCCAGACCGCAGAGGGGAACTGGGACAAGCAAGAACATAGCTCTGGGCTCGGAGAGGGGAACTGGGACAAGCAGGAACATAGCTCTGGACCGGGATGAGGGATCCAGGACAAGCAGGAACATAGCTCCGGGCTGGAATGAGGGATCCGGGACAAGCAGGAACACAGCCCTGGATCGGGAGCAGGGAACCGGGACAAACCGGGTGGGCCCACACTCACCGGAACGCCCGGAGGAGGAAATAGAGAGCAGCCAACAAGGAGAGGGCGCTCAGCACGTACACCGCCCGCTTCAGTACCGGCAACCCCGCCCCCGGCAGCAGCCCCGACCCCGGCGGTCGCCGCGATGCCGGCACTGGCACCGTGTCCTGCTGCGTCCCGTTACCCGCGGTGGCCCGCGGTCCCTCTGTGCTGTTGACCGGCCTCGGGATGGCCGGAGGAGCAGGGGAAGCGACGCGGGCGACGTGCAGGAGGAGGAGAAGGAGGAAGAGGCAGAGGCGCTCCGGCCGCAGCATGGCCGGCGTGGAGCGCAGAGCGGAGCCTCGGCGGGGCGGGCGCAGGAAGGCTGCGGGACGGTGCGCGCGGTGCAGGAACCGGCTGAGCCCTGCGGAGCCGCACGCCGCGTTCCGGGGCAGCGCCGTTCCGGGCCCGCCCGACTTCCCGACCCGCCGCCGTTCCGCCTCTCCGGGACGTGCCTTTTCCCCTCACAACGCGAGTCCCCCGCAGGGCCGTCATTCCCCAGCCAGGGCCGCCTTGTCTCCCTCAGGGCCAGCATTTCCCGCCCGGAGCCGCCATTTTACCCCCTCGGGGCCATCGTTTCCCCCTCGCTCCCAGCCGCCATTTTCCCTTCCTGGGCATCATTTACCCCCTCAGAGCCATCATAGACTCATAGAATCAAGAAGGCTGGAAGAGACCTCAAAGATCATCGAGTCCAACCTGTCACCCTAAACCTCATGACTATCTAAACCATGGCACCAAGTGCCACCTCCAATCCCCTCTTGAACACCTCCAGGGATGGGGACTCCACCACCTCCCTGGGCAGCACATTCCAATGGCCAACCACTCTCTCTGGGAAGAACTTTCTCCTCACCTCCAGCCTAAACCTCCCCTGGCACAGCTTGAGACTGTGTCCTCTTGTTCTGGTGCTGCTTGCCTGGGAGAAGAGCCCAACCCCCTCCTGGCTACAACCTCCCTTCAGGTAGTTGTAGACAGCAATGAGGTCTGCCCTGAGCCTCCTCTTCTCCAGGCTAAACACCCCCAGCTCCCTCAGCCTCTCCTCACAGGGCTGTGCTCAAGGCCTCTCCCCAGCCTCGTTGCCCTTCTCTGGACATGCTCCAGCAATTCAAATCTTTCCTAAACTGAGGGGCCCAGAACTGGACACAGGACTCAAGGTGTGGCCTAACCAGTGCTGTGTACAGGGGTACAATGACCTCCCTGCTCCTGCTGGCCACACTATGCCTGATGCAGGCCAGGATGCCATTGGCTCTCTTGGCCACCTGGGCACACTGCTGGCTCCTGTTCAGCTGCTGTCAACCAGTACCCCCAGGTCCCTTTCCACCTGGCTGCTCTCCAGCCACTCTGACCCCAGCCTGTAGCACTGCATGGGGTTGTTGTGGCCAAAGTGCAGCCCCTGGCACTTGGATTTGTTGAATGCCATCATGTTGGACTCTGCCCATCTGTCCAGCCTGGCAAGGTCCCTCTGCAGAGCCCTTCTACCTTCTAACAGATCAACACCTGCTCCCAGCTTGGTGTCATCTGCAAATTTACTGATGATGGACTCAATCCCCTCATCCAGATCATCAATAAAGATATTGAACAGGATGGGGCCCAGCACTGATCCCTGGGGGACACCACTAGTGACAGGCTGCCAGCTGGATGTGGCACCATTCACCACCACTCTCTGGGCTCTGCCCTCCAGCCAGTTCCTAACCCAGCAGAGTGCTGCTGTCCAAGCCACAGGCTGACAGCTTGGCCAGGAGTTTGCTGTGGGGGACAGTGTCAAAGGCCTTGCTGAAGTCCAGACAGACTACATCAACAACCTTGCCCACGTCTACCAGGAACCATCATTTACCCCTTCGGGGCTACCATTTGCCACCCAGGGCCGCCCCTTTCCCCCCTCACAAGAAGCCTCCATGCTACGGGGCCCCCATTTTCCCCTCAGGGTAATAAGTTCCCCTCTGGGTGTTGACATTTTCCCCCCTTCGAGGCTGCCATTCCCTTGCCACGCTGCCGCTTTCCTGGCCAGAGGTGAACATTGCTTTAAACAGGATGGTTTTAAGCCCTTCTAGCTTCCTTGTTTTCACCACAGGAAGCTATTTCTGCTTGCACGGCAGCCTCTAGACATCCTCTCTAGGAAGGTCTTGCAAACAAGGCTTTGTAGTCGCAGTTGGGTTTATGCATCACCCAACTGCGGTGGTTAGCAGGGGAGTTTTCTCCCCCTTTCGTGCCCCTCTATCATCCTCTTTTTGCATGCAGAAAAAACAAAACAAAACAATAAATCCTCACTGATTAATTGCTGGATACAACTGGGTTTAAGCCCTGTTCACTTGGATAAGTTAGGAAAAGGTTAAGGAAAAAGAAGGTATTGAGTGCACCCTCAGCAAGTTTGCTGATCAAGATGTGTGGTGCTGCTGACAGGATGGAGGGAAGGGATCCAGCCAGAGGGACCTGGACAGGCTGGAGGGAAGGGATCCAGCCAGAGGGACCTGGACAGGCTGGAGGGAAGGGATCCACCCAGAGGGACCTGGACAGGCTGGAGAGAAGGGATCCATCCAGAGGGACCTGGACAGGCTGGAGGGAAGGGATCCATCCAGAGGGAGCTGGACAGGCTGGAGGGAAGGGATCCAGCTAGAGGGACCTGGACAGGCTGCAGAGCTGTGCCCAGGACAACCTCAGGAGGGTCAACAAGACCAAGGGCAAGGTCCTGCAGCTGGGTCAGGGCAATCCCAAGCACAAATCCAGGCTGGGCAGGGACTGGCTGGAGAGCAGCCCTGAGGAGAGGGACTTGGGGATGCTGGGGGAGAAGCTCAGCAGGAGCCAGCAGTGAGCACTTGCAGCCCAGAGAGCCAAGCAGAGCCTGGGCTGCAGCAGGAGAAGTGTGGCCAGCAGGGCCAGGGAAGGGATTCTGCCCCTCTGCTGAGACCACTCCTGGAGCTCTGTGTCCAGTTCTGGAGCCTCTGTTCCAGGAAGGATCTGGAGGTGCTGGAAGGTGTCCAGAGAAGGGCCACGAGGAAGAGCAGAGGGCTGGAGCTGCTCTGCTGTGAGCACAGCCTGAGAGAGTTGGGGCTGTTCAGTCTGGAAAGGAGAAGGCTCCCAGGAGACCTTCTTGTGGCCTTCCAGGATCTGAAGGGGGCTCCAGGAAAGCTGGGGAGGGACTTTTTAGGATGAGTGATAAGACTGGGGGGAATGGAACATAGCTGGAAGTGGGGAGATTCAGACTGGATGTGAGGAAGTTCTTCACCGTGAGACTGGTGAGAGCCTGGAATGGGTTGTCCAGGGAGGTGGTTGAGGTCCCATCCCTGGAGGTGTTCAAGACCAGGCTGGATGAGGCTCTGAGCAACCTGATCTGGTGTGAGGTGTCCCTGCCCATGGCAGGGGGGTTGGAACTGGCTGATCCTTGTGGTCCCTTCCAACCCTGACCCATTCCATTCCATTCCATTCCAAAGCAGGTTTCAAGAGGTAAGCTTTTACCCAGTGCATGAATGCCTCGAGGGCTCCTGTGGAGATGGTTGGACTGAGATGACTTTAGAAAGGCCTTTCCCAACCAAAACGATTGGAATTCTACAACTCTTAATCACTACATGGTCAAGTTGGGATGCCTCTTGGGCAGCAAGCCCTCAGCACCCTGCTTGCTCCCTTACTGAATTCACAGGAGGAATGCAGGTGGGAAGAGACCATCAAAGGTCTCCTTGGAACTGGATGACCCTTCCAAGCCTAACAATTCTCCGATTCTATGATCTTGTCCAACCCTCCTGTTGGGACACCTCCAACTAGAGCAGGTTGCTCAGGGCCACATCAAGTCTGATCTGGAATATCTCCAGGGATGGGGCTCCAACCACACAGAATTGTTTTGGTTGGAAGAGACTTCTAAGATCCAGTCCAACCTTCAACCTAACCTCACCATGGCCACCAAACCATGGCCCCAAGTGCCATGGCCACAGGGGTCTGGAACACCTCCAGGGATGGGGACTGCACCACCTCTCTGGGCAGCCTGTGCCCATCCCTGACCACTCTTGCAGCCAAGAAATTTTTCCTCATCTCCAATCTATCCCTCTGCCAATCTAACCCTCCCCTGGCACAATTTCAGGCCATTTCCTCTCCTTCTATCACCTGAGCCGAGGGAGAAGAGCCCAACCCCCACCCCACTGCAACCCCCTTTCAGGGAGCAGCCTGTCCCAGTCTTTTACCTGCAACTCCTCAGCAAGACAAAACATTTAATAACAGCCTAAATGTTTAAAGCTGCCTTTCCCCATTCACTTAGCTCACATCTGGCCTCCATCACACCTGTCTGAGAACAAGCCCAGGAGCAGCAGCTACACCTCCAGCAGGCTGAGAAGCCACCACTGTGCTTTGCCTTAGTAACTGGAGCAGAGAATGTGCATTCAATCCTGCCCTTCCAACACTGCAGCAGCCTCTTAACCAGGCACAATACCCACACAATTTCTTCAAAGAGTAAGTGAAGAGACTTTTTGCATAATCCACTGCCTTCAAGTGGGGCACAGCATAACCAAAACCCAGGGAATTTTTTTTTTTTTAAACAGGGAAGGAAAAAAAAAAAAAAGGCAGGATAAAGCAATCAAATGTATTCTTTTAACACACACCAAAAAGTGGGCAGGGACCATCAGAAACCTTTTTACTGCCTCTTGCATTGCACATTGCTGCCTCCTGCCTCACTTCAATTCAAAGCTGCCAAAAATAGACTCCCAGCTGCCAGCCTCTCTGGCACCATCAATCCCCCTTGTTGAGCTGCCACATTGGCAGGGTTGAACCAAGAATGAGATCTCCTTTTTCAGGAGCACCAGGCACGTGTTTGAGCCAGAGGAGCACAGTTCCAGACCCATTTCAGAGCCCCCAGCCAGCCAGTGACAGAGGGGAAATCACAGCACAGCAAGGGTTGGAAGGGACCTCCAGAGATCAAATCCAACCCCCCTGCCAAAGCAGCAGCACCCAGGGCAGGTCACACAGGAACACATCCAGATGGGGCTTGAAGGTCTCCAGAGAAGGACACTCCACAACCTCTCTGGGTAGCCTGCTCCATGAAGGAATCCAAAGTGCTTCCACTGAAACCTCTACCACTACTTAAGTTCTTAAAATTCACAACATGGAAGATGGAATCAAGGACCAGCTGGAGGAATTCAGCAACCAGCACTCATCTGACTTCACTCCAAGCCATGGACTTGGCAGCAAGTGAATTCAAGAAAAAAAATGACAAGTATTCTAGAGGAAGAAAAAAAGGACAGTTTGGCTGGGTTCCTTTTTTTGATGGTCAGGACAAAACTGGGGAAGAGAGAACACCCAGAGAGCTGGGGTTGGGAAGTCTGAGCTCTGTGGTAATGCCCTAACTACCACACAAAAGGCTGAAGTTCTCTCATTAACTTCAGAGGTGAAGGCAACAGAGAAAAAATATTTAATACCAGAGTGCAAACCTTCTGCAAGGAATTTGCACCTCCTTGCTCTGTGCCCTACCTGCCCTTCTTCAGAGCCACCTCTGGTGTCTCACCACCAACCTACAGCTGGTGAGAACCCTGCAGGAATCACACCCCAGCAGCCAGGAGCTGTCTGGATCAAAGGCAGGGCAACAAAACAGCAATCAAGAACCTTAATTAAAACACCCAAGCATTTGACCTCCTGCACATTAAACTCCGCAGAAGAAAATGGACATGACAATTCAAAGCACCAACTGCTAATGAGGGAAGATTTTAGGAATCATTTTAGGAACCATTCTGTCCCAGAGGATCATCACAGAACTGCAGCCTCACCAACTGGTGGCTTTCCTCTGGGGCTGAATTTCTCCTTCACACCTAGCAGCAGGGTTTGTCATGGCTCTACAGCTCCTCTTCAGACCCAGCAAAATGGTTTACAAGTGGTAAGGTATCACCAGCTGTCAGGGCACAGCCAGGCAGCTCAGGGCACCCTCCCAGCATTAACAGATGCTGAAAACCAGTTACTATCCTGCTAGTAACCTTTACTAGTACTCTGCTAGCCTGTGTAAGTCTGGATGCTCCCACAATCTGCTCAAAGCTGCTCAGCTCAGTGCTGCTTCATTCCTCTCCAAGCTTTCCCTCCCCTCACTCCTCTCCAAGCTTTCTCTTCAGTCCTCTCCTCCTCTCCAAGCTTTCCATCCCCTCAGACCTCTCCAAGCTTTCTCTTCAGTCCTCTCCTCCTCTCCAAGCTTTCCATCCCCTCAGTCCTCTCCAAGCTTTTTCAGTCCCTTCCTAAGCTCTCCCTCTCCTCACTCTACAGCTTTCACCTGATAAAGCTGCTCTGTTAGGATTCCACCCCCAAGTTTATTTTCTAAGCCCCAAACTGTGAAATTTGAGGCACAAATAACCTCATGTAGGTGGGAAACTTGAGGCAACTTTTATCTAGAGCCAAGTATTCAACAGAGGAACAGCTGCAGGGCAGCTGAACCTCTTCATGTCCCACCTAAGACCTCACAAACTTCTGTGCACAGCTCAAACTTCCTCTCTCAGAGCTTTCAGCAGCAAAACCACTTTGAATATGTGCAAAGTTCATTATCCAAGGTTTTGCAGATGTGTAACTGGAGCCTGCTTCATTTGACCTTGCAAGATTGCAACTGAATTTCTTCCCTTAGCCTTGCAGGTTACCCTCTCCCCACAGCCAGAGTGGCAATGGTTGATTGTCACTTTCACTCCAATTTGGTTTCTCTGCTGCATGCCCTTGGGCACCAACTTCATGTTCTGCTGTATCCCCAAAAAGCACTACAGAGATTCAGGTTTGAGGGTTTTTTTTCCCCCCCCACATTCCAGTACTTTATTCTAGCTTAATTACTTCAACCAGTAACACCACTGCTCAAAGCTCTTCCATATCTCCACCACTCCAGTCAATGGCTGTCTCCTTCTGTCTTCTCTGATGCATTTCATTGCTGAAAGAAAATTGAAACTGAATTAATGTCAAGGCAAGGAACAGCAATGAAGAGTTATTTCCAACTAGCAACTACTGGTGAGACTTTAGCAGTTCAGGACAATGAGGCTATATAAAATGGTAACAGAATCAAAGCTAGGATCAGAGAATCAATATAATAGAATAGAACAGAATCAAGAAGGTTGGAAGAGACCTCAAAGATCATCGAGTCCAACCTGTCACCCTACACCTCATGCCTATCTAAACCATGGCACCAAGTGCCACCTCCAATCCCCTCTTGAACACCTCCAGGGATGGGGACTCCACCAACTCCCCGGGCAGCACATTCCAATGGCCAACCACTCTCTCTGGGAAGAACTTTCTCCTCACCTCCAGCCTAAACCTCCCCTGGCACAGCTTGAGACTGTGTCCTCTTGTTCTGGTGCTGGGTGCCTGGGAGAAGAGACCAAACCCCTCCTGGCTACAACCTCCCTTCAGGTAGTTGTAGACAGCAATGAGGTCACCCCTGAGCCTCCTCTTCTCCAGGCTAAACAGCCCCAGCTCCCTCAGCCTCTCCTCATAGGGCTGTGCTCAAGACCCTCTCCCCAGCCTCGTTGCCCTTCTCTGGACATGCTCCAGCAATTCAACATCTTTCCTAAACTGAGGGGCCCAGAACTGGACACAGTACTCAAGGTGTGGCCTAACCAGTGCCTGTGTACAGGGGTACAATGACCTCCCTGCTCCTGCTGGCCACACTATGCCTGATGCAGGCCAGGATGCCATTGGCTCTCTTGGCCACCTGGGCACACTGCTGGCTCATGTTCAGCTGCTGTCAACCAGCACCCCCAGGTCCCTTTCCACCTGGCTGCTCTCCAGCCACTCTGACCCCAGCCTGTAGCTCTGCATGGGGTTGTTGTGGCCAAAGTGCAGCACCTGGCACTTGGACTTGTTGAATGCCATCCTGTTGGACTCTGCCCATCTGTCCAGCCTGGCAAGGTCCCTCTGCAGAGCCCTTCTACCTTCTAACAGATCAACACCTGCTCCCAGCTTGGTGTCATCTGCAAATTTACTGATGATGGACTCAATCCCCTCATCCAGATCATCAATAAAGATATTGAACAGGATGGGGCCCAGCACTGATCCCTTCCCTATTGATAGATATTGATGAGATCCCCTCTCAGCCTTCTCAGACACCCACCCCTATTTATAGATATTAAATCCTCTCTCATCTTTTAAGACACCCACCCTTATTTACAGATGAGATCCACTCTCTCAACCTTCTCAAGACACCCAATCCCTATTTACACTGAGCTCCTCTCTCAGCCTTCTCAGCACACCCACCCCTATTTTAGATATTGATGAGATCCCCTCAGCCTTTTTAAGACGCCCATCTCCCCATTTATAGATGAGATTCCCCCCTCAGCCTTCTCCAGACACCAACACCTATTTATAGATATTAAGATCCCTTTCAGCCTTCCCAAGAGAAGGGCAAAGAGCAGTCGTTACCTGGTTGGCAAGCCCAAGCTTTTGCTCCTGCCTTCCTCAGACCATTTTTTGTTTCCTCCCTCAGCACCCCGGGGCTCAGCTTCGCCGGCGAGCGTCCATCTCCCCTTCAGCCTGCCAAAGCAGATGTGCATTAATACAGACATCAAGAGGAGAGCCTTCAACCACTGCCTGCCACCCACCCTCCCTCCACCTCAACACAAGTCACATCAGGTAACGAGGGTCTCACAAGCCATTTGCTGAACCCAGCACACCACAGAAGCACAGTCTGGGAAAAACTGTTCCAGGGTTGGCTGAGGCCTCTTTTGTTTTTTTTTTTTTTTTTTTGCTTGTGCCAACCAAAAAGTTTAGCATTTGGTGTCCCTAAGCAGAGAGGAGTTAACCACTTTTTTTTTTTTTGACATGGCTGCTTAGGCAGGTGTGGGCTACTGGGGGAGGAGGGAAGGGGGTAAAAAAAGTTAATGGCAACAAAGTAGGATGGCAAAGAAAGCTACAATTAAAAGTGAGCAACTTTATAATGATGTCTAGGAAGAGCCTCAAAATAGATGAAGACAGAGTCAGGGGAAGTCATTTCCCCCATCTTGCTTCCAATACCTACTAGCAAGACATGACTGCACGACCCCAACTCTGATCTGTGGAACCCAAAAGTTGTGCCACAAGCCAAAGAGGTTGCATACAGCATGGGTTATAAATTATTTAGGATATTTTGGTCAGGTTGTTTTTTTTTAGACTTTTAAGTTTACCGATTTTTTTTTTTTCTCCAGCACTTGACCAGAATTGTGGGGGAAAAAAAATAAAAAACAACAACAGAAAAAAAAAGAAAACTAAGGAATATTTCACAGGTACATTAAGACTTTCAAAATGAGCTCTCAACAAGAGGAAGGATGCGGACATGAGCAAAAGGAGTTACCTCGAATTACAGGACTATTTTCCACATATGAACTAGCCAAGAGAGCAGCTTTCGTCTCAGAGGTTTCTGTTGGAGGCACAACACTTCTTTTTCCTCTCCAAGGACACTTGCAGTTTTCCACATAATGCTAGCAAAGAATTCTCAGAACTTTTGTAAAGGCAAGGCACAAAGCTAAGCTAATCAATGGCAATGCACCTAACAGTTCCACACCGCACCTAGCAGCTACTCCAGGAGGGAGGGGTGACTAAAAGCACTGAGTCTTCAACTAACAGCTTTTCCAAGTGTAGGTGGGTTTGCAGGATTGTTTTTTAAGGGCACATCCATCATCCTAACCTAACCCTGGCTGAATTCAGCACCATTCCCACACACTTTCAATCCTCTGGCCTCCAGGAAAAGTTTTGTGTGCGAAGACGGCGATGAGATTTCCATTGGCAAGAGAGAGGTCAGGTTGGATTCTTCCAACTTGAGCCTCTAAAGTTAAAAACCTTCCCTGACATCCTGCCCTGGGCTTAATAAACTGCCATCTCCTGGGCTTGATGTGGATCTCCTGAGGTTGAAGGATCTCCTGAGGTTAACAAACTGCATCTCCTGAGGTTGAAGGATCTCCCGAGTTTGCTGAAGATCCTCTGAGGCTAACAAACTGCATCTCCTGAGGTTTTACCAAACTGCATCTCCTGAGGTTTTACCAAACTGCATCTCCTGAGGTTTTACCAAACTGCATCCCCAGGGCTTTAAAGTGGATCTCCTGAGGTTAACAAAATGCATCTCCTGGGCTTAATGAACCATCTCCTGAAGTTTCACCAAACTGCATTTCCTGAGGTTTTACCAAACTGCATCAACCTGCATCTCCTGAGTTTTTACCAAACTGCATCTCCTGGAGGTTGATCTAATACTTCAGACTTGGTTTGGTCATTTGTTTTTTTTTGTTTTTTGGTTTTTTTCTTCCATCTTCCAAGATTGTGTTGTGCAATGAAATGTAAAATGTCAGGAGCAGAGTTCATTTCAGACTGTCTTTTAATAGGCTTCGTAAAGCCAAAAGGAAAAATAAAAAAAAAAAAAAACTGTATACAAGAATCCTTTTACCACTTTCAAATACAATAGCAATGGAATATGCAATATTTCTTCCAGTAAAAAAGGACAATATAAATAAACATTTTCAAGAACCTCTTTTTTTTCCTTTTTTTTTTTTATGGTTTTTCCGAGTCTATTTTTTTTTCTCTCTCTTCTTCTTGGTTTCTGGGTAAATTTACATCATTACATCAGTAAAAATACCGTGAGGCAAAGGTTTTAGAACATACAAGCAAAAAAAAAAAAGTTGCTATTTTCTTTCTCTTTAGATATATCAAGGTGGTTTTGTTTTGCCTTTTTTTTTTTTGCCTTCCAATTTGTACCCGAGGCTGCATTCCTACCTTGCTACACTAAAGGAATGTTACAAAAGATGAAGGTAATGCAATTAAAAAAAAAAATAAAGAGAGGAAAAAAGCCCACAGCTTGTTCAGCTTCTAGTGAACATTGAATTCAAGGTCCTTTCTATCTCCAAAGAACACTGAATCAGGGCCCCCAACTTATATAAAAAAAAGGAAACACCATGGCTCATCATGAAGGAAGGAAGTAAAATCTGAAGTGCTTTCAGAATTAAAAATAAAATCAGAATTAAAAACAAAAAAAAAACACTTTTTTTTTTTCACCTGAAAGCAAAGCTTTCTATGTAAAGGAAGGAAGTCATTAAATCAGACCCATTCTCTTTTATAGCAGAAGCTGTCACAGGCTGTGTTTTGGTTGGTTTTGACAAAGATTCCCAAACTGATAATAAAACTAACAAAAGTGTGAGATACAAGGAGATGTTACTACAACAAAGAACCATTTCAGCGAAGCTCCAAAAATCTTTATAAATACAGCCATTGGAAGGACGATCTTGAGTCAGGAAGGATTTTTACTCGTTGTGTGTAGCTGAGGACAAGAAGCAGGCACAATTGTAAAGGCACTGAAGCATAGACAAGTTCCAGCATTTCACTCCCTTTCCATTAATTTTTTTCCTTTTTTTTTTCCTCCAAGAAGCTACAAGTTTTGGGGTCTGGTTGTTTTTTTTTGTTTTGTTGAACTCCCCCACCCTTGAATCAAAGTTTGTTAGGGTTTTGAGGTTTTGTCTTTTTTTAGTCTCTCAAGCTTGAGGAAACGGATTTTTTTTTTTTTCCAAGCAACTTGCTCTGCCTTAGATCCAAGCAACTCCTACACACATGCATTACAAATTAGCAACTTGGGTTGTTTGGGTTTTTTTTTTTTATAAACAGCAACGACCACGTCCAAAGCCTGGCAGATTTGGTTCTTAAAGGGCAAGAACAGCACAAATAGCAACAAGTCCCGAGCCTTACAGAGTGCTTCCAGACTCGAGGAGAGGGTGAGGAGGTTTAGAGAGTTCCTACAACCATACATATTCATTCCCAGTTGACCCAAGACTTACCATAACTGTCATAGCTGTCTCTGTAGGATCCTCCTGAAGACCTGTCACCATAGCCACCTTGACTCCTGCTGTGCAGAAGGAAAAACAGCATTTAGGTGCTTGAGATTTCCTCAACAGCTTGTGGCAGCCTGTTTGAGAGTTTAAGAGGCTTAAAAACCCAAAAACCACAACAAAAAGAACTTCACAACAACCCAGTGGTTCTCAGGATAACTTTACCTGCTATTATAGTAGTCTCTGGAACCATTGTATCCTCCACTTCTGGAATCAAATCTGCTTCCACCGTAACCTCTGTCTCCACCTCCTAAAAGAGAGAGATAATGATGATGTTTTTTTCCTTTTTTTTTTTTTTTTTTTGAGGGGAGACATGTTTTGATTAACATCATCAGGAATTTAAAGGAGAAAAAAAAAAAAAAGGTTGAAACACTCACCCTCGCCTCTGGAGAAACCACGGCCCCGACCTCTGCCCCCACGGAAAAAGCCTCTGCCCCCAGAAGATCCTCCTCTGTAACCACGAGATCTGTTCTCTGATGATTTGCCAGCCTGGTCAACTCTGATCTGACGTCCATCTACAGACTGAACAGGAAACAAACAACACAACGACCTGGGGTTAAAGCTGCTGAAATCATCAACTTAACACATCCTCACTGCCAGCTACCCAGCACCTGATTCCGCTGCTTCTCACAAAGCTTTTAAAATCACCACTCGGCCAACTGGGGGTGTTCAACCCAGACAAGGCTCTGGTGGGACCCCAAAGCTGCCTTCCAATACCTTAAAGGATCCCACAGGAAGGCTGCAAAAGGACATTTCCTAATGGTGTCTGACAATAAAGTAAGATGGAATGGTTTGAAGCTGAGGAGAGCAGGGTAAACTGGATCTTAAGAAGAGGTTCTTCAGTAAAATAGGTTGCTCAGGGAGGTTGTGGATGGTTTTTCCCTGGGAGACTTCAAGGCCAGGGTGGGCAAGGCCTGGAGCAGCCAAGTCTAATTGAAATGTGTCCCTGCTCATGGCAGGAGCATTGGAGAAGATGATCTCTGAGGTCCCTTCAATAATCTAAGCCTTCTATGACACGCATGCAACCTTGTTTTAAGACCCTATTATGCATCCATTTTTCCCCACAATACTAAACAGCAATCTGTTTCAGGCTAATTTCATTACACTGCAGAATTACAAAGCAAGCCCAAAGCCTCCTTACCTTCCCGTTCATGGCCATCATCGCATCTTTAGCGTCATCTATGTTTTCAAACGTAACAAACCCAAACCCTCTGGATCTCTGAGTCTCTCTGTCTTTTACCACCACGACTACAAAAGGAAAAAAAAAAAATTCAGCACCTGTGCAATCTGAAATCTACAGAAATTATCCTAGCCTGGGAATGCAAACCTTACCTTCAGAGATCTGTCCGTATTTAGAGAAGACTTGTTCCAATGACTGCTCATTGGTGTCAAAACTCAGTCCACCGACAAAAAGTTTTCCCTCGTCTGATGCCATTTTAACCTAAAGGGGAAAAAAAAAAAAAATCAAGGAAACCGAAATTGGCATCTCAAAATCCACTTTCCCACAAGGGCTGGAAGATTAAATGCCTTAGAACCCATGACCTAGAATCTTAGATGACGCCAACACCGCACCCAGGAAACCAGAGCTCTGCATTACAGAGCATCAGCCCTCGGGCTGGCCGCCGGCCAAGCGCCCGCCCCGGGATGCGGAGCCACAGCCGAGATCACGGCACGAAGCAGGACGTCGGCAGAGCGACCGCAGCCGCACACAGCCCAGGCCAGGAGCGGAGCCCACACCCCGGGGCGTCCAGACCCTGCAGCTCGGTACCGCCCTTATGGCCCCATTGGGGCATGCGAGCCCGGTCAGGGCTTACAACCCGGTTAGAGCTCCCAACCCCAAATCCTAGGAAGGACTTATGGCCCGGTTGGGGCTCCAACTCGGTGAGCACACACGGCCCCGGTACCGCGGTGAGGGGGTCCAGGCCCCCCGGTGGGAGGGGGAAAAGGGGCAGATGATCCAACACGCATGCGCGTCCCGCCGCCCCGCCCACCACCCAAGCGCCCTCCCAGCCCCGCCCTTCCTCCCCGCCCCCTTGGCGCCGGCGCGCTCCGCCGCCCCGCCTCCCGCCCGCCGCCATTTTGCATGGTGGCGGCCTCGTCGCCATTTTGTTTCCGAGAGCTCATTTCACCCCTCCCCTGATCCCTTCCCACACACACACAAGCGAACAACCCAGACAACTCCTCCGGACTCCACGCGACCGCGGAGGTCACCCTAGCCGCAGGACAAAGACTCCGCTCCAACCTCCCCCATTTAACAATCTCGCTACTTCTCAGAGACATTCCGTTAAACTCCGGCACACCAAGCGTTCCCCGGTACCATCCAGCCTAGCTGGGCTTATCCCAGTTCACCTTGCCCGGTGCTTACCGGTGCCTGAAGGCGCGGATTCCACACAGCACTTCAAAGCTTCAGCGCGATGTACGCTGAGGCTGGCGGGGCGGCGGCTTATAAAGGCCCGCGCTGCGCCCCGCCCATCTCATGGATATGCAAATTAACCCCAGCGGAAGGCGGGGCTATAACGTCACCAAAGCGCTGCCGCCGCCATGCCACCGGATTGGGCAGGACGTGATTAACATTCATGAGCTCCCGCAGGGTGGCGAGGGGAGGGGGAAGAGAAAACAAAACGGCTGCGCCTCCTGACCCCTCCCGCTTAGAGGCGGGGCGCAGAGAGCGGCGCAGATTGGCTGAGAGCGCCGAGGCCGGTGGCCGGGAGAGCACCTGTGAGAAGGAAGGAAGTGGAGGCAGCTGATTGGTTGGGGCCCGGATCCACCCCGCCCTTATTGGCGGCTGGCACGCTGGAAGGGGGCGTGGCCGCGCTGCCCCAGTTTCGCGCCCTTCTCGGCAATGCGGCGGCTGCAGACAAAGGGGCTGCCTGAGGCGCTGCCGCCATCTTGGCTGGCGAACGCTGTCCGCAGCCGACCCCGTACCTCGCCGCCGGCCGCGGGTGTCGGCCTTCCCGTTCTTCCCTGGCTAGTCTTCCGCTGCCTGCCACTCGTACTGGGCAAGCTGGCTCTGTGTGTCCACTAGCACCACCCCCGCATCAAGATGGCGGGCTGTCCGGCCTACAGGGCCTTGCCGCGTCTTCCCTGAGAGAAGCTTATCCCCAGCATCTCAGGGCCGGCTCCTGCACCCTGCTGAGGCCCTGCTTGTCCCCGCGTCTCCTTAGGCGGTGGTGGCTTAGCACTGGTGGCTGTGTGAGTAGATCCCATACTCCTAGCAGGCTCACCGTCACGTCTCCATCACCCCCAGGCTCGCAGGGCAGTCCCAGGCCGCGGAGCCGGTCGAGCCTCCCGGGGAGGCCTCACTCTCCCCTCCCTGCCCCGCAGAGTTAAGCAGCGATTCTGCCTGCCACGTCTCCTGTGGCAGAGCCGGGTGAAGAATCCCTCCAGCCTCCTGCTTTGAAGCGTGGTGCTTGGTGCCTCTGCTCCCCCCCACGCATGCCTGAAGAGCACAGGGAACGTGAGAAGCAGCCCTGGCGTTGGTTCCGAAGCAGAAAGCCGTTTGTTTAAAAAAAAAAAAAAACAAGCCTTAGCTCAGCCTGGTTTGTATTGAAAGTTAAAAACCAAACAAAAGCCACCCTGTGGTTTTTCTAAGGTGTCTCCAGCATTCGAAACTTCCCTTAGTGAAAAGAGGAAAGTCTCTGGCAAAACAGAAAGAGGTGGCTCTGCGAGGGGCTCTCTTGCTTTAAAAAGCCCTGAAAGTGATTTTTTTTTCTTTCTTTTTTTGCGGTTTTTCGTATGCTAATTAACAACCTCGTCTAGGGGAAAAAAATAAAAAAAGGTGATTTATAACCATCTGAAAGCAAAGAGACGCACGGGAGGAAAAGGGCAGCGTGGAGAGAAGCGCTGGAAAGAAAGGCTGGAAGAAAACAAGACGAGGAGGAGGACGACGAGTCCCTGGAGGTCACCTGCTCTGCCTGCACAAACCACTCCTGAATTCCCTGCGCAGTTTGGAGAAGCAGGAGGAGGAGAGTCCCAACCCTCTCCCCCCCCCCCCCCCCCCCCCCCCGCCCCTGCATCCCCTTCCCGCTTGCAACGCTCAGAGCATCCCCGGCCGGAGCAGGGCTGCACAGAACACCCCCGGAGTTAGCTCAGTCGCGAGCTGTTTGGTCGCGGATAACGCGATTGAATTCCTTACCGAGCGTTTGAAAAGAGGCGCAGTGAAATGCAAAGTGGTTTGTTTGGTTTTTTTTTTTTTTTTTTTCCCTTTCTCCTGCCCACTATTGTTCTGCTAAAGCTCTGAGTGCCCCATTCTCTGCCTGGCTGAGTAAGGAAATTGGGCTTTTCCTCCCTCCCCGATTGGTGGTTGTGCCTTCTTTTGGGCTCCGCAGGAAAAGGGCATGGTTTTGGAGACGGGGGCAAAGAGGAATTAGGAAGTCGGGAGGAATCTGGCTGCTGCACTTTGCCCTGCATCTCAGCAGCTGCACACACACACACACACACACCCCCCAAAAAAAGAGGCGTTTCAATCCTTGCTTCCTGTGGGTTTTGCCTTGTGTGCCAAGCACACAGGAGCTGGCACTGCCAGCTGCCACCAGAGTGCTCAAAAAGCACCTAAAATCCCCAGCGGTGATGCTCTGATAATACCCTCAAAATAGTAA